>NC_028645.1:56004047-56056561 GCF_001406875.1 Solanum pennellii | reverse complement strand
GTCTTGATGCCTTGAAGTTCCGGCATTGACTAGCTTTTGTTTATTTTAGCTCATTAGAATACTCTTAGTTTAGTAAATTGATCATAGATGTTGTTGTAATGATGACTTCCAAATTTTGGGGAATACTAGATGTTGAATTTTAGAAGTTATTGAATTGGTTTTTATTAATGAGTTTAAGTCTTCCGCATTACTTTCTGTTGATATTATATTGAAATGTTAGGGTTTAGATTGGTTGGTTCGCTCACATAGGAGGGTAAGTGTGGGTGCCAGTCGCGGCTCGGTTTTGGGTCGTGACAATGATCTAGAGTTGGCTGATGTAGTGTTATCTTTTACGAACTGACGTCAATATCTTTATCGTGTTCATGTAACTGTGTTCACCAATAATAAGAGTCTTCAGTATGTGTTCAGTGAGAAAGAGCTTAATCTCAGACATTGGAGGTGATTTGAGTACTCAAGGATTATGACATGATTATTCTATTATCTAGGTAAGGCTAATGTCTTCGTTGATGCCTTCAGCAGGTTTTTATGGGTAGTACCACCCATATTGAGAAAGACAAGAAAGAGTTAGAAAATTATGTGCATAGACTTGCACGATTAGGAGTTTAGTAATGTATTCCAATTAAGGAGTAATAGTGATGAATGAGGTTGAATTATCATTAGTAACTAACTTAAAAGTCAAATAAGACCAATACCCTACTTTTCTTGAATGAAGGCAAATGCTCATAATGTAACATCTCACAATTTAAAATATCTTGAAAGAAGAAAATAATTGGAAATAGTTTTTTTTAGAAAGAATGGAAATGTGAAAATATTGTTCAGTTAGGATAAATTAGTTTTTTCGTGAACTTAAAACGACCATAATGTTAGGGTTTTTGCCCTGATTTTCTTACCATAATTTAAGATTTATTTTTCCTTAAAGAAAGACAAAATATTACCATGAATGTTTTTACTTTTCTTGAAAATAAAAAAATAATATTCTTTCATATTAGGTTTATTCTTTTCTTTTAGGAAAAAGTTTTGGAATAGGAAAAATTTTTTGAGTAGCTAGTTCTTTTCTAATAGGAAAGGTTTTAGGAATCTATAAATATAAGCTTGTTTCTTCTAACACAACACAACAATAGAATCCACAATGTACACCTTTAGAGACTTTTGTTTATGGGGAGATGGATTTATTCTCTTGACAATTTCAATGTTTTTCTTTCTAATAGTTTTGATATAATAGTATTTTGATTTTTTAGTATTATATATTATTTAATTTAACAAAATTATAATTTGCAAAATGTAAGATTCCACATGACGCCCTAATCAACCCTTTATATCCCCAACAAGTGGTATCAGAGCACATGGTTCAAAGAATCTATGACCCAACAACTGGTATCAGAGCACCTGGTTGAATGATCCAATGATGTAACAAGATTGAAGAAATGATCAAGTGGTTTCCAATAAATTTGCAACAAAATTGATGACAATGAAGATTTTTGTGCTGCTAAATGTGGAGCAATTTTTCAAACATATTTTCAATCATCATGTTGTTCCATGCTTTTAAACAAAATCAATTTTCAACCATTTCAACCCCTGCAAACTCTTAATGATCGGAATCTACTTTTAATTCATGCATATTAATATTAACACATGATCTCCACTTTTTAACCATGCATTTTACTTTTAATGCATAGGCTCCAGTTTTAACTCATGTATCTTATAACACATGAGCTCCACTTTGAATTCATGCATATTACTTTTAACACATGAGTTCCACTTTCAACCCCGATTATAACTTTTAACGTAGGGCTCTAATTTTTAAACCATTTCAATTTTTAAATCTTGGTAAGGAGCAATGATACATGAAGATTGTAGGCAAAAGAGAATCAAGAATATTATGCAAGAAAACCTAAGCCAAAAGGGGAGATTTTTTAGGGCTTTGCTCTAATTTTCTTACCATAATTTAAGATTTATTTTTTCTTAAAGAAAATACAAAACATTACCATAAATGTTCTTACATTTCTTGAAAGAAAAATATAATATTCTTTCATGTTAGGTTTATTCTTTTCTTTTAGAGAAATGTTTTGCAGTAGCTAGTTCTTTTCTAGTAGGACAGGTTTTAGAACTCTATAAATATTAGTTTATTTCTTCTAACAAAATACAACAATAGAATCCACAATTTAGTCGTTTAGAGACTTTTGTTTATGGGGAGATAGATTTATTCTACTCGACAATTTAAATGTTTTTCTTTATAATAGTTTTGATATAATAATATTTTGTTTTTTAATATTAGTTTTAGTTATCTGATTTATCAACCATAAGGTTTTGTATTTGTAAGCTTCCGCATGTTACCTTATTCACCCCTTTCATAACCCAACATATAACTTCTAGCTCAACACGATTAAGGTGTATTTATAGACATGGTAGGAAATGTCTAGGAATAATCTTTCATATGCCGTAAAGTTTTTGCGATTCCAAGTTCATATGAGTGAATTATGCCCTTAGGAAGTTGGGTTGTTTGATTAAGGAAAGTTCAATCTGGATATTGGAAGTCTAGTTTGGTCTTTTCCTTACCCAACTTAATTATTTCATTTATAGAAGTTTAGTTGAGGCAAAGCTAGATTTTAGTGAGTTTGGAAAAGTTGATTTCATGCTAAGGTTTTGAGAAAATAAAAATAAGAGGAGAAAAGAAGTAATAATCGTTAAGATATTCACAAAACCATTGTGGATTTCATCGAGGGGTGATCCCTACGAGGTATGTGAGATCACATAGTGTTCAGTCCATTCATCCACACACCAAACATGTTTAATTCAACGATTTTCTCCCCAAAAGAGTTAGAATTTGATGTTCTTAATAGTTTTTATTGAAAAGATTTAATTCTTGAATATGCGTTGCGAGTAAGGAGTTTTTTGACGTTAAATTATTGTTTCTTTGAGTTGGTTGTGCTAAATTTTGCTGTATATCTCTTGGATATCTGATTCTAAAGTAAATTTGAAAAAACTAATTGATTACAAGTTATTAAGGATCAAAAAACGAGACCGAAAATTCATTAAGTTTGGCCTAAGGAAGGGCTGGTGCGATGCGTTCCCATAGCGCCAGGCATGTTGGGGCCGCGGACCAGATAAGGGCCGCGGTAATTTGGGGCTGGCGCGACGCGCCCTAGATGCGCTTGGATGTTCTTAGAGTCTATTAGAAAGTTTTAACATCAAATTCAAGGAAAGTGTATTAACACTTCCTATTGATTTTAACTAATCTAAATGGCTTCCAAAGATAAAGAAATAATCCATAAACATGAATTACAACCTTGAATTCATAACATCATATTCAAGGAAAGTGAAGATCTAGAGTCTATTAAAAAAATTTTTGCAAATGCTTTTAGCTTTGTTTTAAGACTTAAAATTCAAGTAAAGAGTAAAGAGTTAATTTTGAAGTTCATTTCTTCAATGAAGTATATGGGAACTATGGATTCCCAAAGAGTTTGAAATGTTTTTACATTTGAAGAAGAATGAAAACTCAGATTTTCAAAGAGCCTTTGAACTAGTTCTCAAAAAAAGTAATCGCTTTTAAATGTATCAAGAGAGGAAACTCTTATTTCCAACATAGACTTTGAGCTATGTTTCTGAGCAATTATCTCAAATCAAAAAAAGAAGTATGTTTTTAAACATAGAGCTAGTATAATATTTAGGGAGTAGTATTGAGTACTAATATGAGGGAGGGTTCGGAAAACTCACATCACCAATAAACCATGTAGCCATCACAGGTTGAAAATGATCATGATCTTTAGATAATTTTCTATAGTAATTTTTAGCATTGACTAGTGGATCCACTTAGTAGTTCAGGTTCTATACTCATTGCAAGGTATAGGATGGACCTGGTAGCATGAGGCAAAACGTTGTATCATCACAATAGCTGGTATATGATGGTTCTCATTTAGAGAAAGTCCACAAAAGTAATTTTATTCCTAAATACACAACTAAATTGAATTTTATATACTTTTTGAGTTATATATGTATCTTCGTATACTAATAGAGTTTATTTCATTGTTTAAACAACATTATTTATATTTCTCTGGTTTTAAACTACTTAATATTTAAAATGAGTTCAGGTATGTTAAGTTCAATTGAGCCTGGTAAGTTGTTTAGATTCTGTCCAACCATATGTTGTGTTCTGTATTCCAACTTCATATTCGTACTTCAATGTAATTATACTAGTGAGCTTGTATCTTATTATGATGCATAACTCGGATCAGCATCTAGTGCATCGTTGATCTAGTAATCACTCCAAAGTCAATTGGTGAGCCTCATTGCATTCTCGAGGACTCCTTTTTATTTCTTTCTGTTATTTTATCAATTAATTCATATGTAATGTGGTAGACTCCGACATCCATCTTAGTTGTTTTAGAGGCTTTATTGACAGTCGGTTATAAATGTATATTTGTTGAATTATGTTTTTTCCTAACTAAATAAGTCAGGCCAAGGGTTCACTTAAGGCAAAAAATATCTCTCGAGTGCTTGTCCCACCAAGGGTGTGGGCTCGGGACGTTACATATAATAAAAAAATAATGACTATTAAACAAGGGGGAGATGGTGTACGAGATATAAATGTAGGTTTTGTATACCAAGGGTGGATTAACTCCAAGAGAGGATCATTGAGTAAGCTCATAGCTCCAAATATTATTTCCATCCAGGTTCCACAAAAATGTATCGTGACTTGAGAGAATTCATTTGGTGGAGAATTATGAAGAAAGGTATTGTTGAGTTCGTTACTAAGTGCCTAAATTCTCAACAAGTTAAGGTAGAGCACCAAAGGCCTAGTGGTATGTCTCAGAATGCAACGATTTTTGAATTAATGTAGGAGATGATCAATACAGATTATTACTGGTTTTCCATGGTATCGCAGGTAGCTTGAATCCATTTGGGTAATTTTTTATTGAATGACTAAATCAGCCCACACTACCTATTAAGCAGAGGATTATACTCAGTTATATCTTCAAGAGGTAGTTAGAGTTTATGGAGTCTAGTGTGTATCATTTTAGATAAAGGTGAACAATTTACTACACAATTTCGGATGTGTTTCCAGAAAGGTTTGGGTTCGAAGGTGAACTTGAGTACTGATTTACATCCTCAGACTAATGGTCAAGACGAGAGCAAAATTCAGGCTTTAGAATATATGTTGAGGGGCTTTTGTTATGGATTTAAAAGGTAGTTGGGATTATCACTTACCTCTAATAAAGTTTGTTTATAAAAACAATATCACTCTAGCATCGAGATGGCTCCGTATGAGGCTCTTTATGTGAGAAGATGAAAATCTCCTTTTAACTGGTTTGAGGTTGGTGAAGCTAGCTTTATGGGACAAGACTTAGTTCATCAAGTTATGGATAAGTTGAAAGTAATTCAAGAGAGGTTGAAAACAACACAGAGTCGTCATATCCTCTACTGATGTTAAGAAAAGAGAATTAGTGTATGATGTATATGTTTGGGTATACTTGAATATTTTACCATGAAGGGTGTTATGATATTTGGTAAGAAGCGGAAGCTTAGTCCATGGTATATGACTCCTTAAAAATATCAAAAGGATCGGTAATATAGCATATGAGTTAGAGATACTGCAAGAGTTAGCAACAATTCATCAAGTATTTCATATTTCTATATGAAGAAGTGTTTGGGAGATCATTCACTTATCATACATACAGCAGATATTAGTATTAAGGATAGCTTATATTATGTTGAGAATGTTCTACACATTCTAGATCGCCAGGTTTGCAAGTTGAGGACCAAGGAAGTAGTAAGGTTCTGTAGAGGAATCATTATTTTTGGGAAGCTACTTTGGAAGCTAAGGAGGACATGAAAAAGAGACAACTACATCTCATTGAGTCCCTATAAATTCCAAATTAAGGTACTAATCCTTTTCTTTGAAATTAATTTAAGTTGGTATGTTGTCTTATATATTGCTTGTTGGATGTTTGATTTGAATGTTAGATGTTACACCTCTAGTCTACTTACAGTGATCACATTCTATTATGAATGTTCCCAAGGGGGGGATATTGTAACATCCCTTCTTAGAAAGAGCTAGAAATAGAAATAACTAATAGCAAAATCTAAAATTTTGCAAGTTAAGCTTATGTTATGAGTTTTTGGTTAACTTCAAACAACCATAACTTTTTGTTTATGATGAATTAGGTAGGATTAAGATATCTATAAGAAGTCTTGGAATCCTTGTTACAATGCCATTGAGTTTGCTCATTTTTGAGGTCGTGTGAGGGAGATATGTCTATTTGGAGTCGGGTCGTCTAGATATGGAAAATTACCTGGATTTAAGAGGCGTATTTTGATCTTTTCCTTATCCTATCAGATTTAATTAATTTTAGTAAATAATTAGGGGTATAAACTAATTTGCTTCAGTTTATGCAATTACAATTCACGCTAGGGTTCTTAGAAAAGAGTTCAAGAAGAGAAAAGAGGAGAAAGGTTAAGATTTTGTCGAGTTCTTGAGTATTTGGTTGTTGATTTCTCCAAGGGCATAATTCCAAAGAGGTATGTGAGTTTACATAGTGTTGTCTTTTTTTTTTGCATTGTACCAATAATGTTAACTTGAGCGTAATTTCATCCTAAAGAGTTGAAGGTTTGATGTTGTTGATTTGTGTTCTTGAGTTTGCTTTTGTTCTTGAATTTGGATGGGATTGATGAGATTTTTATTGAGATAACTGTATAAATTTTGAGAGGTATTTTTGAGTATATTCCCGGATACGTGTATTGGGTATCCAAATATAAAGAGAAATTGAGAAAAAAAAAATTTAGTTGAACTAAGATTAGAAAATTCGTCAGAATATCTGGGAAAGGTGGCGCAGTGCACCCCAGATGAGACAGCAGGCTTGGCGTGGTGTGCTTACAGTGCGCAAAAATGTATTCCCTGAATATTAGGGATTAGATCCACATGCGAGCAGTGCGCGAGGGTCTCCTGCCTCTACCCATTTTCCGTTGTTTAGCCTGTATGAGTCCTTCAAAAGTGTACTAACACATCTATCTGTTCTAACTACTCTATATGACTTCTAAACATCTATAAATCATCCATACACATGAATTATAACCTTGAATCCATAAATTTAAATCCAAGGAAAGTTAAGAGCCAAGTCAAGAGAGTTCTTAGAGTCTTTTCAAAGGTCTTTCACAAATATTTTAAACTTGTATTAGGACTTGAGCGTAGAGTTGAGTAAGAGTAAGTATGAAGTTCTTTATATTCAAAATTTTATATTGGAACTACGTATTCCCAATGAGTAAATGTTCTCATTATTTAAAAAAAAAAGAGGAAAAAACAATTTCCAAGCGAGGTTTTAAGCTAGTTTTTGAGTTATAATCTCAAACCACAGAAAGAGTTATGGTTTTAAACATATGACGTAGTTACATTTTTGTAGTATAGAGCAATGATCCGGGGAAGAGTTCGAATTCAGATAATTCAAAGTCTTCAACAACCATGTATCAAACATTGGTAGAAAAGGGTCATACTTTTTAAATTATTCAAAAATCTTTTTGGAATATTTCTATACTCTCAACAAGATATAGGACGACCCTGGCAGCTTGGCTAGATGATGTATCATCACATATATCAAATTGATGGTTGTCGGTTAGATTAACTCTACAGAGATATTTTGTATTCCAATGTACACAAACTTACATGGATTTTCATAACAAACTAATTTTTGTTGTAGTTTTTGGTACACTGAGTTATTATAAACATGATTAAAGCTTTTTTTGTATTTCATTTATGTTACTGTTGATATTAAAAAGAGTGGATTTGAGTTGATACGAAGAAAGGTTCTTTATTTCTTTTTTCAAGCTTATTTATTGTTTTTAGAATTCCCTCCTATGCTCGTATATTCAACGTACTGATGGCCTGCATCATTTTATGATGCATATACATGCAACCAAGATCAACATCAAGTGCTTTGTTGAACCAGTTAAGCTTCACACTTGTTAGTGAGCCTCCTTGCTTCTGGAGGGTCACCTTTTTATTTGCATTATATGCAAGTTTTGTTAGAATGTCGTGGGTCTTTTCCCGATATCTATCTCAGTTATGAAAGGCTTCATAGACATTAAGATATTGTTAGTTCATGAATCTTTTCATTTTCATTTAGTTATATTGCGACTTGAGTTATCACTTTGTCTAGTTGAATATTTATTTAGAAAACATTCTAAGTTATCTTTGTGATAAAGTCTACTTTTACATGAATTATCACTTTGTCTAGTTGAATATTTATTTATAAAACATTCTAAGTTATCTTTGTGATAAAGTTTACTTTTAAAAGTGCTTTTATTATGAGTAAGTCTTCCGTTAAGAGTTAAGTCAGGCCTAGGGTTCTCTTCGGGCCACCAATGGTTCTCGTATGTCAGTCACACCCAAGGCGTAGGCTCGAGGTATGACATTTATGGTTCACTAAGATGGTCTGTAAGTCGATGTACAGCCCATAGGTACGTCTCGTATGTGAGTCCTAGACTTGGTAAAATTTTACGATCAAAAGTTTTGACCCACGACCATGGTGTACGGTCCGTAAGTCGAATGAAAGACCATACATAGGGTCCGTTGTTGGAGGTACAAAGTGGTTGTTTCTGAACAAAAAACGGTCGACCATAATGGTCGGTGGTTGGATCTACGGACTGTAGGTCAGATAGTCAGGGAGGGGGAGGGGTGGTTCGACTGTTACTTTTAAAGGGGCTTTTGGTCTTTTTCCTAATCAATTTAACCATATAGTACGTCATTTTGTGTTCCACCCAAAGCCCAGTATAATGATTTTTAACCTCCAAATTTCCCATTTCAACGTACAATGATTTTTAACCTCCAAATTTCCCGTTTCAATTTCATTCTCCTAAATTCCCAAAAGGTGATAAAGTTTATCCTCTCAAATATTTCTCTTTCTAAGGAAGAATAATAAGTCTAGGGTTTCAAGACCACATCTACAAATTAACATTAATTCAAATTAGGATTTTTCGTTCAATTATTAGAGGTTCCTTTCAATATTGATATAATTTATTGTTTTATATTTTCCTATTCATGATTTGAAGTAATTGCATATTTTTAAGTTGGATTCCCATGAACTCATTCTTAAACCATATTGTTTTTTAGACTATGATGATCAAATGTGGTTTTAATTTATGAAAGATGAATGTAAGAGGATCTGCATGTTCTTAGGGGAATTGATGAAAATGATTTAAGTTGCTTTTAGAGTAAATCTTAAATTATGTTGTTGTTGTTGTGAAAGGGTTTTGTCAGATAAAGGATTCTTAGAGTTGAAGCACTTTCTCAACTGAACTTTGAATGAAGATTTAGAAGCTATTATAATGAAATCTATCTTTGATTGGCTACTTGATGTGCCTTCCATGGATGATAATACAAGCGGTGGTTACCCTTGTATCTTAATTATAACAAAAGTAAATACTAATAAATTTTCATTTGGATTTATTCCTACCACCGAGTGGAGAAGAGGCGATCACCCATGTCCCATAGACTATGTGCTACCATAAATTGTCTTAGGTAGACATTATCTAGTGGATCCACATACACTAAAAGCTTATGGTTCTTACCTTGGTAAGTGAAGACATCTCTTTTTGGTGTGGGATAGATACCGGATCCCATGTTATAGCTCACCTTGTCTATATATCGGTTGATTAATTCTTTGCAAAATAATGAACTAAGGTTACTTCTAGATATCACATTTGTTTTCAAATTATGTTACTTGCAGTGACCATGATCACGATTATGCTTCTAACCTTTATCTTATGATTAAGCTTGGTCTTTATATGTCATGAAAGTCCTTTTAGAATTATTTCATAACACTTGTTTATTTCTATCGTAATTGGTACATTCTTAATACTTATGTATACTCTTTCTTTAGTGTTGAGTCTGACGCTCCGATTCCACATCCTCGTGTCTAGTGTTTACCTTAGTATCTTGTGAAGATTGATGAATCCTCATGTTCTGAGGACTGAAACCTTTATAGCTTATTTTCGTTATGTTTACATATTTATGTAATATATGGGTTATGTCCCAATCACTCTTAATGTACTAGATGACTGGAGACTATGTTAGACTTCTGCTTCGGTTTTTACAAAATCTTTGTGATATAAATTGTCTTTTCAACTCTTAAATTCTACGATTTTGTATGATCTATTCTATGTGGCTTGTGTAGGGTCTATTAGAGTGATATACGTCATATCATGTCAGGATCTAGGCATATTATTGCATATGCTAAAACATTCATGTAGATTTTAGTGTGTCTTGTCCCACACCGGTGGTAAACATAAATGTACATATTTAATAAGAGCTCAACAGATAGTGTAAATCGCTGAACTCAATAGCATGAGCTTGTAAACCAAATGGGAGAAATAAGATGACTGGAACAAATCGAAGATTCATGCTTTGATATAGATAGAGTGTTCATTTGGGATAATGTGATATTGGTATCGTATGCAGTATTCTTATTCAAATACTAATAATACTTTGACAAAGCATTCATTCGCTTTCCTAATATAGCAACCGTTCTCCCGTAATCACAATACATCACCGTAGAGAATAGCAGAAGAAAAGTATAATTGAGGAGACATTCCGCTATCCAGAGATCATTAACTAAGATGAGATGATTCAACTAAAGAATATGAAGCTATATAGGAGAATAAATATTGTCAATGAGAACTTTGTTATAGAATAACACTCTTTGATTTTGGTTGTTCTTGGTTTACGTTACAAATGACTAAGGTCAGACCTACATATTTATTCTTGTTTGCGGATGCTTCTAGAAATTATTTTGGATACATCTACAAGAAATATCTAAATATCTGTATCTTCTAACTGTGCAACAAGAATCTATATATATTTCTATATTTTATTATAAATATTTCATTATAAGTGTAAATATTAAAGGTATTTACTCTACAAAATGATAGAAAGTTCTACTAAATATCAATGATATTTTTTGTACCTCCAAACTATTATTTTTAATTTTCACAATCAGTAGATCTGTCAAGTTGTTAATTGTCTGGACAATCATTTTTTATTTGTCAATTTTTCAGTCCAATCGGTTATTTTGTAAAATTTGTACCACTGCGAACTTTTCGATTATTTTATTTTGTACTACCAAAAATTAGACTACCAAATTAATCTCAATCATATAGGTTTCTCTCGGATATTGATACAGTTCGGTTAATTTAAGATATTTTTAAACTAACATTATGTAATAATACTAGTAGATGTTAAAATGTTATAAGTGCTTGATTTGTTCAGCTTCTAATGAATTTCTGATGAACAAACTTAAAAAGGATAACTTTTTTTTTGTTAATTGCGTAGGGCTTCTTATTCATTCAAATGAAACTTTTTGATTCCATATACACTCAAAAATATCTAAGACATCATTTGTTCAATTCAACAGAAAGTCAACAAAGCTGAGGTGAGTCAAGGAGAGAAGGGATCTCTTCGTCTAAGTCTCTAGCAGCTTAAAAGGGAGGAGCTTGTGCTACACACATGACGCTTGTCTGAGTCCTGTGTCGAAAATCTGAAACAGCCTCAGTTACATCTTCTTTGATTAGGCAACAAGATTGAATGTAAGAGCATTTCATTAAATAAAGTTTCTCCTTTTGAATATTTTTTTGTATGTTGTATTTTGAGATTGTTGAGACAAAAAGTTGAAAAACTTCTCTTATGTGTAAATTTATTCATAAATATAACATTGTTAGTGTTTGGTTCATCCAGCATGTAATGATTCTTCAGTTATTCATGCTATAAAGGGTAGAAACGTAAAAAATAAATTTATAAGCACCGAAAGGCAAAATCGATATTTTTCTAACCATTTTTATTTCCTTTAATTTTTCATATTTGTAGCTAAAAAAGTTTAATTAATTGGAGAAATATCCAGAAACTGATGATATAAAAATGTCATTGGTATACAAAATCAAAAGGGAAAACGGATATTGTTTGAATGTATGCATCCACAAATTAAGATGGGACCAGATGCTTAGCAAAATTATAACAAAGTATAGTTGAACAAGTGTTGAATGTAATGATGGACAGACAACTTTACGTGGAAACCTCCTTGCTCAAGTGAGGAAAACCACCAGCTGTTCTAAACAAGACTTTAAAACAACTTCCACTAATCATTAACAAGCATAAGTAAAAGATGGTTACAAACAAGAGATTAGCTTTCTAATCTCCCCACTAAGTAATACTCCATATCACTTAGCTGAGCCAGGACACATACAACACTGCCCAGTATACTAATCCTAACCTAATTAATATAGATTTGAGAGTAAAAAACAATACCCTTAACAAAATTTTTGCAATGATTCACACATGTTCGAAACGTTTGTAACAAAACTGAAACAAAACCTACAAGTTAATCTCAGATACAAACAATCAAGATCAACAACACGTACGAAAAACACTATTTTAGTTGATCGGCTCCTTGTTTAAGTGTTCCTGTGCTTGAGTTCTTCCTTGAAGATAACTTTGTCTTTTTAAGATTGTGAATTTTAAATTGCCAAATCCTAAGTTGAGTTTTGTTAGGAAGGGACTACATAAAATCAACACAACTCTTTGGGACCGCTCATTAGCCGAGAGCCTGATGTTTAGAAAAGTTGTGCACCTACAACATCATAGGTATCACCTTTTCTAACAACTGTCTTGTCACCTTTTCATATCGAATTCTTTCAGGCAACGGGTCCCTTGCAAACTTCTCTGCGAGTCAAAACTTCTTTGTGAGTTTTGTAAAAGGCTTGTTGGCCAACTTCCTTCTTCGGATGAATGAATTTAATACGGTGCTTTTCATGTAGAAAATATCTACCATGAAGAGTTATTACCCGTTGGAGAAACACCCTCGTCCATTCAGATTTGTGTAGTACGCTGGCGTCTCACCAACCTCTAACACGACAACTTTATAAATGAACACCAATATAGATATGGAAGAGAGAACTCTGCATGGGACCACGTCCCTACATTTGTGAGACACTAAAGCATACAATCTCGTTCGCTCTTCCTATTGGTTTAGGACACCGCACTTTTCGCCTACCACCTGACATGAAAACTTTACTCCTATACCCCATTTTATCTGGGAAAGATTATTCTGCTAGGGACTAGGTCTCCACATTTCTGAGGATCATCAAAACACCTAGAATATAACAGATATTATCGCTAATCTATAATCATAAACCACAAATAATTGTATGTGGTGAATTTTTTAACACTCTCAAAGTTTTAGACCTAATCTAGAGCCTCTCATGTTGAAAAAGACTAAGAACAGTGTTTTAAGACTAAGTAGTAAATATAAATCATTAGAAGTTTCAGAGTCAAAATGTCAAGGAACGTCCATAACATCCGGTGAATTTTGAAATAGAGGTTAGTGTGCCTTGTCATGTTTCAAGGGATTTCAAGAGTCGAAATTCAATAAAATTTTGTAGAAACGTGTTATACATGTTTTAGAGTGTGTTTCGGGTTGATAATCAAAGTACGACTTCACAAGGACCACCCTAAGGTTCTTTGGGGAAAACCCTTCAATTTAAGCAAGTGTTGTGAATTCGACAGTGGTAAAACAACAGACAAATCGATGAGACGTTGATGGTGTTCATTGGTACAGCCTTATCCATTTACTAAAAGGGTCCAAAAACCAAGTCTCTGAACTTATCTACAGTTATGTAACAAGGGCGTCGGATGACCTACGTACTACAGGCCGGGGTCTCGTAGGTCATGTCTAGTTTTGGACTGTCTAATTCTAAGTGAGTCATTTTAATAGTTAATTGCTTAGGTCGTTAATTAAGGGTTATGGGATGTCTAATTAAGTTGATTAAGGGACTATATAAATACCTAACCCTCATTAAACTAGCCTAACACACTTCAATTCTCAAACTCAAAATCATGTTCCTTCTCTCTACGTTCTCTCTCCATTCCCCAAGACTCTATTGAAGATAAATTCGAGGACAGTATGACTCCAAGATTCAATTTTCACTCCATAAATCACCAATAATAGCTAAGGTATGGAAGCTCTTCACCTTTGGGACTCCTTTCCCCAAAGGGTTCTTCGAATTTGATTCCCCAAAGTTTATTAAAACATGGATTTCATTATTAATCTAAATTTGATAATTCAAATTGTATGGTTCTTAGTTTCTTTTTATTATTATTGGAATAATATGATTGATTATTAATGAATTAGGGTAAATATTCATGTTAGACCTAGTTTTATAGAAGAGATCATGAATCCTATTTTTCTAACTTTAGGTAATGAATTGATGTAGAATTGAATAGTGTTGATGCAATTGACTCAGTTCTTATTTTAATTACTATTATATGATGTTATTAATTATATTAATAAATAGATATGGTTTGTTAATAATGAGAACATGGAAGAAAGCTTGTGAAGGTAAATCAGTAAGACTTATGATCTTGAATCCTTACTTCAATTGTGATGGCTTGTACTTGATGACGATGTTCAATTGAAGTATTTATTGTGATTAGATTATATAGGTGTTGGTACGATGAATGTAATTGAAATGTATTTACTATATTGATTGTGTCATGACTGGGGAGCACCACGTAGATGTAAAAGGAAGCGTCGTCCTTAGAGAGGAATAAGACTAGCCACTAAAAAGTGGGAAAATTAAAAATTTTCATATACATAATTATATAACGATGTTTACATAGAATTCTTCTATACGATATGTGGAGCTTATTAGACTCCTCGCATATGAAGAATACATCGGCTTCACATTTAGATAACATAAGATACATAGGAATTAGTCTAATACTTTGTCTCTTATTTAACCATCTAAAGTGAGTACAAATCATGGACATAGCCAATACAAAGTCAGCATGACAATATAGGATTACATCAATATCCATACGATAAAGGAAAGAACAATATGTTTATGATAATTCAACTTCAAAGCTAGAATGTTAAAATAGGTAACATCCCCAAACATGAGGACCTACCAACACTAAGAGAAAAGAGTCCAAGTCTTCTTCAATTGTCCTTCTAGAAACTCTATGGCTGGAACCTACATATTAGTAGAGAATATAGAGATAGGGTTAGTACACCAGTTGTACTAAGTATGGAAACATATGCATATAAAACATTGAAATCATGATTAAAGGGAAATTTGTTAAAAACATGTAAATTTACTTTGAAAAAGCTTTATGCAATATCAAGAACAAATATGAAACAATGAGAACATATTCATCAAGATGAGACAACATTCAATATAAGACCAACATCATTAAGTAAAGTCAAGTCAATAAGCGTAGGAGTATAATAGAGCAAATAAACCAAAGCAACTCCATCATCATGTCATAACAACAAGGCATGTACAGGAGTTCATAACATTACTACATATGCAAGACCATTACCTATAATTGGTTACAAATCTTACAAGTGCAATGATCAAGTCAAGTCTTATAACCTCACCCAACCAAGTAAACCCAACAAAAGATCACAAGCAATGTCCAACTTCATTTAACATAGCATCATAAGTAAAAACAATCATATTTAAACATTATAGACCAATAACATGTTCATAAGTGAGATTATCATCATATAGGTCATCAATATGTAGATTAAACATTAACCTACCGTTAGAGTCATAAAAGCATAAGAACATCCTCCTAAGACTTCTCTAAAGGCCAACTACTGCAATGCATAGGTAGAGTTCCATACCCCTACCTATACTAAGATGAACCCCTTAAGTCATCCTAGTTAGATTTCACATTATTACATTCATTTTACTTTGGGAACAATTGTCTTAACCGACATAGACCACATGAGCTAAATATGCGATCAGGTGTCATTAAACACTACACCGAGAAAAGGTGGACTACTTGCCAAGGTAGTACTAAAACATGAA
Source organism: Solanum pennellii (assembly GCF_001406875.1). Taxonomy (NCBI): domain Eukaryota; kingdom Viridiplantae; phylum Streptophyta; class Magnoliopsida; order Solanales; family Solanaceae; genus Solanum; species Solanum pennellii. Next base: position 56,040,709 of record NC_028645.1, on the reverse strand, counting down.
CATAGCATTCGAGATGGATCCACTAGCTAGTATTCCTATGGGGGGAAAATAGCTCAATAACTAGGAGTCATACTTGAGACTCTCATTATGTACAATGCATTGTAATCTCTATCTCATGAGAATCATTGTAAACCTACCTTCCCACATTGGGAATGGACACCTCTCATAACTAGTTCACTCGGTGCTAAGATAAAGTACCTATTAGAAATGTATTTAAGCCTTTATCAAACATAATAGCTTAGTGTAGAACATAGGAGACTAATCCCTTCTATAATAATATTCATTAGCTCAATTCGAATTTCATGAGAATGTCCTTTCAATACAACCCGTATATGTTAGATTAATACATTATAATCATCATGACATAGTAAGGCACATCAGTGATCCATAATCAACCTTATTCATATATTCACAATCCATATAACCAAGACATTATAATTAAATTCATCATACAATCACCTATCTAATCTAATAAAAGTCAAATCTTCAATTGAACATCATCATCAAGTGCAATCCAATAAAATTGAAGTAAGAGTTTAAGATCACAAGTCTTACCAATTTACCTTCACAAGCCTTCTTCCATGGTCTTACCATTAACCAACCATATTCATCCAAATAATAGACTATACAACATCACATAATAGTAAGTAACACAAGAACTAAGTCAATTGCATCATCACTATTCAATTCAATATGAATTCACAACGTAAGATAAGGGAAATAGGGTCAATTTATGATCTCTTATATAGAACTAGGTCTAACATGAACAATAGTCCTAATTCACCAATAATAAATCATATTGTATCCAAAGGTGAAGAGTTCCAATAACTTGTTAATCCTTGATGTTTGATAAAGATAAAGTGAAGTTCTTGCAGCCCTAAGCCCTTGACCTTGATCTATGGAGTCTTGTTTGGGGAGAGAGATAGTGGAGAGAAGGAGAGGATTTATGTTTTGGAAAATGAAGTGAGTTGTGTTAGATTAATTAGGTTTAGGTCTTTTTATTGTGTCATAATTAACCAAATTAGACACCCCGTAACCCTTAATTAACCACCTAAGAAAATAAATTGATTAAGTGAATTCATTAAAAATGAACAGTGAAAAAGAAGATCTGAGCTATGAGATCTCGACCTACGGTTCATAGGTTAGTCGACACCACTGCACCCAACGTCCTGCACATCGATTGTGTCAGAGACTAGTTCCTGGAACTTCCTCAAACATTTTTCTAAGTTTTCAATGACTCCTCGTTATCTAGATGACGGCACATCCTTTTGCATCTATAGATGGCTACTGTCTTTTGACAACTTTTGGCCATTTTAAAAGAGTCCTCCTCAAGGACCTTTAGGGTGGTCCTTGGGAGGTCGTACCAAGACGTTTCATCCTTAGAACTATTCTCACACATTTTTAACACCTTTATACAAAATTTTGTTAAATTTCAACTCTTAAAACCTCATAAAACATGCCAAGGAACAGTAACCTCTATTTCACAATTCAACGAACGTCATGGATGTTCATTGACGTTTTGACTCTAAAACTTTCTAAATGATTTATATTCATTATTTTAGGTCATAAAACAGTAATATAAGATCTAGCTCATCATGTGAGGCTCTCGATTGGATCTTAGAATTTCGGAGTGTTACATCATCCCCCCCCCCTAAGGAAAATTTGTCCCCGAATGACACTAAAATCTTTTTTAGGGTAAGGATAGACTCAATACTAGTAACCCAACAAACTACAAGATATATCAACATGAGTTACAACTAAAATAAACATAACAATATGGAATTTACACATAGCAAGTCAAATCACAATTTAATACATATAAGAGCTCAGCATCCCAATATGAGGAATTTGTTTCTCAATATCAAAATGATCATCAAGTCACTTTTGCCAAAACTTCTTTCAAAACATCAACATTCTCAATACTATTTATTGAATTCAACAATACCAAAAAAAGAATTTAGTGCAATTTCAAGCCAAAAAGAACTTTCTCAAGAAAACTGATTTTAACACAACCTTTTGCCTCAAAAGATGCATATTTTTGCAAAACAAGTCAAATCCAAATTAATTCATTATTTTTATTATTATTAGGAATAAATAACCTTCATTATTAAAAAAATGAGGATAACATGACTTTACACCGGCCCCGGCCTCCCATGTTGGTCCCTCAACTAAGTGGTTTTTCCATAACACCTTTACGGAGGCCACCTCCTTGTTCCTCAACTTTTTAACTTGCCTACCAAGGATTTCCACCGAAACCTATTAATAGGAAAATCTCTCATCCACACCTAACCCTTCAATAGGAAGAATGGATCTGGGATCCCCAATACACTTCTTTAAAATGGAAACATGAAACACCGGATGAACCGCAGATAGTTCGCTAGGTAGTCTCTACTCGTATGCAACCTTTCCAACTCTATGCAAAACCTCATAAGGACCCACATATTGGGTACTTAACTTCTCTTTTTTGAAGAATCAGATCACACCTTTCATAGGTGAGATCTTCAAATACACCATATGACCTACTTCAAATTCAATATCCTTTCTCCTATTGTCGGCATATGACTTCTTCCGTCTATAGGTTATTTTCAATCTATATATTATCACACGAACCTTCTCCAAAGATTCATACATAATCTCGGAACCAAAAAAAAAGACTCACCAACCTCAAATCACCAACCAAGAGAGCTACATCTCCTACCATAAAGTTCTTCAAAGGGAACCATCAAAATACTCGAATGATAATTATTATTATAGGTGAACTAAATCATATGCAAGTGATCGTCCCATATCTCTTTAAAGTCTATCACACATTCCCTTAACATATCCTGAAGGGTTTGAATAGTACGTTCCGCTTGATCATCCGTTTGGGGATGAAAAGCAGTGCTAAACTTTACACTAGTACCAACCATTTTTGGAAAATTCTCCAAAAGAGAGATGTAAATTGAGCACGCCTATCTGAAATAATGGACAAAGGAATCCCTTGAAGAATCATAATCCCATATATGTAGATCCTTGGATAATATTATGTCGTATAATTAGACTTAACAGGAATAAAATGAGTGGATTTTGTCAATCTATCCACTATCACCTAAATTGAGTCATTTTGCCACTGAGTTTGAGGCAACCCAACAAAAAATCCCATATTTTTCTTCCCATTTCATGAATTTAAACACTAGGCTTTTGATGCTCGACTTTTACTTGTTGACAATTGGATAAAAACTCAATTATGTCCCTTTTTAAGCCATCCTACTAATATACCTCTCTAAGATCATGATAGTTTTTGGTGGAACCCGGATGGATGGAATATGGGGAACTAGGAACTTCCTCTAACACCCTACTCCTCAAATTATCAACATTCGGTACACATAATATATTTTGGTACCTTAGCACTCCATCCCCTCTGGGATAATGACTCATTCAAGTTACTAAGTACCGATTTCTTCAACTCCATCAATAGTGGATCAAGATGTTGATTAGACTTCACCTCAACCACTAAGGATGACTCGGAGTTGTTCTGAACCACAAAGCTACCATTTGAGGAATCTTCCACTTGAACACCCAATCTAGCCAACATACGAACATATTTCAATAGCTCTATCTTACCTTCTTCTACATGAGACACACTACCCATGGTCATACGACTCAAAGCATCCGCAACCATATTGGCCTTGCCGCGGTGGTAGAGAATACTCATATCGTAAACTTTTAAAAATTCTAACCCTCTTCTTTGTCGGAGATTTAACTCCTTTTGGGTAAACAAATATTGAAGACTCTTATGGTAGGTATACACATCCACATGAACACCATACAAGTAATGTCTCCATAGTTTCAAAGCAAACATTACAGACGCTAACTCAAGATCATCAGTTGGATAGTTCTTCTCATACAACTTGAGTTGTCTATAGGCATAGGCTATTACTTTCCCATGTTTCATAAGAATACACTCAAACCCACTCAGGAAGCATCAGAATATACCACAAAATCTTTTGTACCCTCCGGTAAAGTTAACACCGGAGCGGAGGTATAACGACCAACAAGTACCCCTTAGAAGTTAGAACATTCTTGAGTCATCACAAGACATATGAGACTCCGATAAATCTCATGTAAAGCACTCTAAAATGAATAATAATTTAAAACAATCTTCACACACGAAGAACTCTTTTATTAATACGCAAGCGAAAGACTTTCTTTAAAATGTTAAACCTTTACAATGTTTCATTAAACCATTTATTTTTGGAGTATACAACATTTGGGACTAAGCCCATACAGGACATAAAAATAAAGACTAAGACATAAAAAGGAACATGTGGGTATTGTCATCGAATAGATGAGGACTCACCAATACTTCATCTTCAATCCTTAACAACCTATCCATCCTCCATAGATTATCAAGACTTCCATTTCCCTATAGTATCATCAAAAAGAGGAAAGAAAGGTTTAGCACATTGAATGCACTAAGTATGGAATCCATGAAAAAGGGACATTTAGTATAGAAACATGCTTTCATGATATTTTGATATAAAACCTTCATAAAATAGTATAACAGGTATCAATTAAGTCAATAATCACATATAAGGAATATTCAAGTAACATCAAACATATAGGCATATTCACATAGACTCCCTACTAAAGGTTATCCCAAGACTCATCTATGTAAGTCATGAAGCGGCCGCCCAACAACCCCTTCACACACAACTATATGATCCTTAAGACTACCTAAAGTAAGTTACCCCAACACATTACATATCACATCAATTCCAATAAACATGAGACCCCCCTACCAAAGGTGATTCTAAGGCTCACTTGAGTAAGTTATGAAGCGACAACTCATACAATCACTTCACACACACCAAATAGATCTTTTAGACTACCTAAGATAATATTATTACCATTTCATTAATAAAACTCCCTACCTAGAGTTACTCTAACACTCGCCTAAGCAAGACAAGCAGAGAATGCACATACACCCTCTCCAAGCCTACCTAGAAAATCCTCAAAGCTACCCTATATAGCTACCTTTTCGATTAACAAGTCTTTATTTAAATGACTAAATTCATTATATAAATTAGAAGATATTTAATACTTAAGGATATTCATATAATGGTCTTGGAGAAGACCTAGGGACTCACACACTAACATTTTCAAAGTCTAATCGTGCAATGTCAAGATAGCATCCCATTTCACTACCTAAACTTCATAGTACTTCTCCAATAAAACAATGTATCCCACATGATGAGAATAGACAATAACAAACATAGACCATGTTTGCTATATATGGAAACCAGAGTCATGAACCTACTGCAATGGAGAGTGTTCTACTTGCCAATGGTAGAACTAGGACACATCCCAGGTAGGAACATGGTTATGGATATGAAGGGTTTCTTTGTTATCTAATGATATCACATTTAAAGCAACTCCCGTAGTATAGTCTATCGGTGCTATTTTTTCTCATAGAGTATCTCAATAAAGTAGCATATGCATAGGTACCATAACTTGTTCACAACCCAATCACATTACACCTTACCAAAGAGGGTCCACTAAGGCTAGCTACAAGTCAAGGGTGATATAGCCTACCAAGTAAGTAATCAAATATTCACATTTTACATGTATTAAGTAAGGGACATGAGTCTACCAAAAAAAGACACACACATGCTTCACCATATCACCTATAGCATATCATTAAAGAAACACATAGGGTCAACTAAGCATACTTAAAAGTCACCCTACACACATCCGTAACATCATCAACACAAGTCATCAGAAGTCTCATATAGTAAACTAGGAAGATTCACACTTCAACCACAAGTGTACATACATAAGGCACCACTATAGCTTAACATGATCATATATAATTACATAGAAGAACACATCCTTTAACTTAACATATATAAACAAGTCATAAAGAAATTTATAATGATCATATAGCACATTTATATATGATAATAACATAGTTCATTAAGTAATGCCGATGAGGCCACATTGTTTCACAATTCATAAAGTAATGCCGATGATGCCACATAATTCTGAAGTATAGAACATAAGCACCACCACCATAAGTGGACCACACCAATCCTAATCATAGTTTAAGAATTATACAATAAAATATGAACAGAGTTAGGGAAGCACACCACCAATTAAATCTCACAACTTCAATCCGTAGCCAGATCACCCAACACCATACTCAAAGGCCCTTACAAATGGCCATGATCACCAATTTAATCCAATAATCACAATGTACAATGAGTTCAAGGTAATTAAGTATATATTTATCTATATATGATGACCTACATATGATTAGAATATAATTTTTCCATAGTTGAATGGCCTAAGGTAAACTACTCATGAAAGCAATAGTATAGAGACTTGATTAATTCCCCCATAGCATAGCCAATTATAGAGATTTGAGAGGGTCAAGGGTTAATGGATATTTTCACTGAAAAAATCAATTATAAATCAATAATATCATATCTTAATGTTTGAAAATGTTCCATACAAGAACCCATGATACAGAATCGAAATTGGTCTTTTTCATCTTTTGAAATCTTTTATAATGATCATTGAAATTAACTCTAAGGTTATAACAAGCATTAGATGAAGAAATCCCATACCTTATTAGAAGAATCCAAAGAAAATTTAAGAATAAAATCCTTTGATGATCCATGATCAATCTCCATCTTCATCTTGAGCTCTCTGGAGTTTTTTGGAGAATGTTTGAGAGGGAAAGGGTTTTGATCGAGGTGTTAGGGTCTAAATGAGACTTTAATGACTTAAATAATCTTAAAATACCCATGCACACCTAAAATAACCTTCCTACTATTTTATAAGACTTGGGGTTAATATCCTAAAACATTCCAAACGAAGACAGTGAATCAAGCAGATTGTAGGTGCCATCGATGCCCCATCACCACTAGACTGTCGTCCAGCCTATGCCCCATCAATTATGGTCCGTTGGTTAGGTCTTCAACTCCCGAACCAGAAGGACACATGGATACATTGATAACACCCATTGATGGGCCATCGTTTGACCGACTAGCAGTCGTTTGGGGGTCGTGGATTGCCACTGCCAAGCATTTTGCACCCTTGAGTTGGGGTCCTCCTCTAGGGCCAATCGTGGGTCTAGGGTGGAGTCGTACCCGGGTGTTAAGACCCCTAATAATGACCTTATAGGTATTAGGAACATATTCAATCAAATTGAATAGAAACGAACATGTATATCATGCTAAGGCGCACACAAACACACAAGGACGTCCAAAGGCTACCTTTCAAACGTCATGGACGTTTGACCTCCAAACCTTTCCAAACTCAACTTTCTGCCTATAATCAATATAATTAACCATATAAAGACCCCATAAACTCATGACACACACATAAGCACATGAAAGCGCATAAGAACTAGTCGTTGAACGTCTTGGTCATCCCTTGACGTTTGACATCAAACTTAACCGGAATAACTTCAAAACTCACAAGCACATTAATCAAGCTATTTATATGCATTTAGAACAGTGATGAATCTCTAGATAAACCTAGTTCATTTTAGGGTCATTACAGGAGGTAAGCCTATCTTTCAATATTTGGAAACTTCTTTCACATGCCTCCGACCACTCAAATTTCACACTCTTTTGGGTCAAGGTAGTCAAAGGAGAAGAAATGGACGCAAAACCATCCACTAACCTTCAATAGTACCCGACTAAAACCAAGAAACTTTTAATTTCTGTTGGAGTCAATGGTCTAGGCCAATGTCTAACCCCCTTGGTTTTCGTTGGATCAACCTCTACAGCCTCACTAGAGATGATATGACCAAGAAACTTCACCGATCTCAACCAAAACTTATACTTGGTGTTCCATTAAGACATCTAACACTACTGTCAAATGACCCATATGATCACTCTCATTTTTTGAGTTCACCAAGATATCTTCTCTAAAGATAATGACAAAGGAATCTAGGTATTTTTGAAACACCTTATTCATTAGGTCCGTAACAGCCGCCGGGGCATTTGTGAGACGAAACTAAATCACTAAGAACTCATAGTGCCCATATGTAGTTCAAAATGTCATTTTTTTACATACTCATCTCTCACCTATCTTAAGTCAATCTTAGAAAAGTATCAAGCCCATTGGATTTAATCAAACAAGTTGCCAATCTGAGGGAGAGGATACTTGTTCTTAATGGTGACTTTATTGAGTTAGCAATAATCAATACACATTCTAAGGGACCCATCCTTCTTCTTAACATACAACACCGGATCTCCCCATGGTAAAATACTAGGTTGTATAAACCACTTATATAACAAGTTATTGAGTTTGAGCTTTAAATCTTTCAATTCTGCCAAAGCCATCCGGTAAGGAGGGATTAAAATGGTATTTATATCGGTAATAAGTCCATACAAAAACAAATTCCCCTTTGCGAGGAATTTTGACCAAGTCAGTGGGAATGACTTCAAGAAAGTCCTTCACTAAGCGGACCTACTAAATAGGAGTGATGTCGGACTCAAGATCTTTGACTCTTATGATATGGTAAAGTCTCCCTTTTGAGATCATTTTACAAGATTTTAAACAAGAGATAATACAAACATGTAGGAGTTGAATTTCCTCTCTTCCACTCTAAGCCGGGTTCATTAGGAAAGTCAACTTAACTACACTTGTTCGACAATCAATGAAAGTAAAACAAGAATGAAACCAATCTATCCCCAAAATAACATTAGAATTGACCATATCAAGTTCCACCAAATCCACCCAAGTAACACTATCGTACAAAGATATATGAAACCTCCTAAAGACTCTTCAAGCCACAATGATGTGACCCACTAGGGTTGTAACAGAAAATGGTTCATTCAAAATAAAGGGTGGAATATCAAACTTTTTAGCTACTAGAGGAGGTATAAATGACAATGTAGCACCGAGATAAAGTAAATCATAAAATCTATAGAGAAGACTTGTAACATACTGGTGACCACATCGGGGGACTCTTCTTGTTCAGCTCTAGAGCGGAGAGCATAAAAGTGGTTCTTCTTTGGTGGTTCAAAACTAGTACCACTTGATTGCACTCGACTACTTCCCTTCTCTTGACACCTAACCACAACCAAAGAAACTTTCCGTCTCCACTAGACATTCACCCCAATATTTCTTACCACACTTGGAACAACTTTGTTTATCACTTAGTGAATTTCCACTTGTAGCCTTTTGGGACTTAGGGTTAGACACCCTATCATTATTGGTCTTAGAAAAGTGTAAAGGAACTTGGTTAGAAACCATCTTTTTGAACCTAAACTTGTCTTGAATCTCAAGCCTACCCTTGGATGTACCCCCTTCATAAGTCATCACTATCTTATACTCTCGATTCTTCCTTTTAAGTTGAGTATCCTCATTTGTGTGTATGCACCATCAACCTAGAGATATCCATATTGTCATGTAGCATCACCAAACGACAGTCCTCAACCAAATCATTGGACACTCCCATAACAAATCAACTCATTCATCCCTTGGGTTAGACAGCAAGAAAAGAGCATACTTGGACATTTTAGCGAAATTGAAAGAGTACTTCACTCATACATCCTTGACGAAGTTGATGAATTCCTCCTGTTTGGCCTCTCTTTTCTCCCTAGGAAAGAAGAGATCAAGAAAATACCTTCTAACCACCTCCCAAGTGATAGGACCCGCTCTCAAGGCCATATTATCTCTCCATTGGGTGTACCATGTTTGAGATACATCCTTCAGTTGAGAGGAAGGTAGCTCAACCTTTTCCTTTTAAGTCAACCCCTTGCATAAAGAAAATTGTATACCTCATCAATGAAGTCTTGGAGATCTTCATTCACATTTGACCGGAAGAGATAAGGAGGGTTCATCCTGGTGAAGTCTCTCAAGCGGGAACGCATTATTCTAGCATTTTGTTAAATACGAGGTCCAACATCCTGATTGGCTAGAGTCTTCATGTCTTGTGCTTTAAAGTCTACCGCTTGTGCTTGGGTAGTCTTAGCTTGAGCAAAATTAAAAAATGTCGACCTTATCTCTCCATCCGTCTTTGATGGAGGAATGACCGAGCATGTTCTTGAGAAGGCACTTAGTCATCTTATGGAGGGACTTGGTTACCATTGGGAGGAACTCCCGTATTTGACAAATCTTCCTCCATTCTTCTTGCCGTTGCACGTCTTGTTATCATATCTTTTATCCACAAGAAAAGGATTAGAAAAAAAAGGAGTCATAGAGTTTCAACTCTCAAGGCACGACTTTCGAGATAACCAATAAGTGTAAATACTTAAATGTCACATAGTCTCTCATTAATAAGTGTGGCGCACTTCACACCTATGAAAAAGACTCTACGTTGATGTGGTTCAATGACACATCAATCCTAAGATTTCTTAACAAAGCTCCGATACGAAGTTTTTCACGATAGGGGAGCACCCCTTACACGTAACCGGCGCTGGCGTCCTCGAGGAGGACTAAGACTAGCTTCTCAGCATTCGTCATTATATTTTATAGGCTAAAAGTGAGGAAAATTAAAACTTTTCCCATACATATCTATTTAATGAGGTTTACATAGACCTCTCACATACTATATGTGGAGTTTACTTAGAATCTTTGCATGTGAAGCATATATAGGCTTCTCATTTAAATAACATAAGATATATAAGAATTAGTCTTATACTTTGTCTCGTATTGAACCATCTAAAGCGGATACAAATCTTTGACATAGCCAATACATAGTCAACATGCCAATATAGGCTTACATCTATGTCCAAACGATAAAGGAAAGATCAATATCTTTATGATAATACAACTTCAAAGCTAGAATGTAGAAATAGGTAACATCACCAAACATGAGGACCTACCAACACTCAGAGAAAAGAGTCCAAGTCTTCTTCAATTGTCCTTCTAGGAACTCTATGGCTAGAACCTACATATTAGTAGAAAACTTAGAGATATGGGTTAGTGCACCGCTTGTACTAAGTATGGAAACATATGCACATACAATATTGAAATCATACTTAAAAGGACATTTGTTCAAAACATGTAAATTTACTTTGAAAAACCTTTATGAAATATCAAGAACACATATGACCAATGAGAAAATATCATCAACACAAGACAATATTCAATATAAGACTAACATCATTACGTAAAGTCAAGTCAACATGCGTAGGAGTATATTAGACACATAATCCAAAACAACTCCAACATCATGTCATAACAACAATGAATATAAAAGAGTTCATAACATTACTACATATGCAAGACCATCACCCATAACTCGTTACCAAGCTTACAAGTGCAATGATCAAGTGAAGTCCCATAACCTTATCCAACCATGTAATCCCAATAAAAGATCACAAGCAATGTCCAACTTCATATAACATGGAATCATAAGTAATAACAATAATATTTAACATTATAAACCAATAACATGTTCATAAGTGAGATTACCATCATATATGTCATCAACATGTAGAGTCAACATTAACCTATCATTAGAGTTATAAAAGCATAAGAAGATCCTCCTAAGACTTCCGTTAAGGCAAAGTAGTGCAATACATAGGTAGAGTCCCATTCCCCGACCTATACTACGATGAACCCTATAAGTCATCCTAGTTAGAGGTCATATTATTACATTTGTTTTACTTTCGGGAACAATTGAATTAACTGACATAGACCACATGAGCTAACTGTTCAATCTTGTGTTATGAAACCCTACACCGAAAGAAGGTGGATGGCTTGCAAAGGTAGTACCAAAACAACATGAACATAGCAATCTAGGTTGATCCACTAGCTAGTATTCCTATGGTAGCAATATAGTTCAAGAACTAGGGGACGTACTCGAGACCATATTTTTGCACAATTGCATTGTATTCTCTATCTCATGAGAATAATTGTTAACCTCCCTTCCCACATTAGGAAGGGAAACTCTCATAACTAGTTCACTCGGTGCTAGCTAAAGTACCTTTTTGAAATGTCTTTAAGCTTTTACCAATCCTCATAGATTAGTATAGGCCAAGAAGACTAACCTCTTGTATATTCATAGTAATTAGCTTAATTGTAGTTGCATGAGAACTTCCTTTCAATACAACCCTCATATGTGAGACCAACACATTATTATAATCATGACATAGTAAGGCACATAAATGAACCTTAATCAACCTTATATCATTACACCTTATTCATAATCTCACAATCCATATAACCAATACATTTTAGGTACATTCATAATACCATCACTTATATAATATAATCACGATCAATACTTCAATTGAACATCATCCTCAAGTACAATCTATCACAATTGAAGTAAGATTTCAAGATCATAGGTCTTACCAATTTACCTTCTCAGGTGTTCTTTCATGGTATTACATTAACCAACCATATTCATTCAACAGTAGAATTAACAACCTCACATAACAATATTTAACAGAAGAACTAAGTGAATTGCATCATCACTATTCAATTAAATATCAATTCATAGCCTAGGGTTAGCGAAATAGGGTCAATTCATGATCTCTTCTATAGAAAGAGGTCTAACATGAACAACAACCCTAATTCACCAATAATAAATCATATTTTATCCATAATAATCAAAATAAACAAATAACAATACAATTTGAAAGATCAATTTTGAATTAGGAATGAAACCCATGTTGTTATCAACTTTTGGAAATCAATTTGCAATAACTCTTTAGGGATAGGAATCCCAAAAGTGCAGAGTTCTCATTCCTTGAATTTTTATGAAGAGAAGGTGAATTTATTGAAGCCCTAAGCCCTTTGACCTTGGTATTCTATGGATTCTTCTTTTGGTAGAGAGAAAGTAGAGAGAAGGAAGAGGATTTGAGTTCTGGATAGTGAAGTGAGTTGTGTTAGTTTAATTAGGTTTAGGTATTTGTATATACCCTTACTAACATAATTAGGCACCCCCTAACCCTTAATTAACAAAATAATCAACTAACTTATTTAAATGACTTCTCTTAAAATGGATAGTTAAAAACTACACCTGACCTACACGACCTCGACCTACGGTCCGTAGGTGAGTCAAAGAGCACTGCACCCACTGTCATTCACATCCGTCGATTATGTCATTGACTAGTTCCTGGACCTTCCTCAGACATTTGGCTTAGTGTTCAACAATGGACACATCTACAACCCTTCATCTAGAAAATTGCTCGTTGTCTAGCGACCGTAGATGGCTACTATCTTTTTCCAGCTTTAGACCATTTTGGAAGGCTACTCCTTAAAGACCCTTAGGGTGGTCCTTTGGTGGTCTTACTCAGATTATTTGACCCTAATAATATTCTAATACATGTTTAACACGTCTAAACAAAATATCGATAAATTCAAACTCCTAAAACACTATGAAACATGACAAGGAACATGAACCTCTACTTCACAATTCACTGGACAACATGTATGTTTCTTAACGTTTTGACTCTGAAACTTCCTAAATAATTTATATTCATTAATTTAGGTCTTAAAACAGTAGTACAAGGTCTAATTCATCATTTGAGGATCTAGCCAAGATCTTAGACTTCTAGAGTGTCACAAATTTTGAGATTATGATTAAGATATGATGACATAAGGTTGATTTTGAATCACCTATGTGCCTTACTATGATATGATGATAATAATGTGTTAATCTCACATATATGAGGGTTGTATTGAATGGAAGCTGTCATGCAATTCCAAATGAGCTAATGATTATGATATATAAAGGGTTAGTCTCCTATGACCTATACTAAGTTATGATGATTACGAAAGGCATCAATATATTTTAAAAAGGGACTTTAGCTCAGCACCGAGTGAACTAGTAATGAGAGGTGTCCCTTCCAATATGTGTAGATAGGTTCACAATGATTCTGATGAGATAGAGATTATAATACAATTGTGCATAAAGAGGGTCTGAGGTATGTCCCCTAGTCCTTTAACTATGTTGCCCCTATAGGAATACTAGCCAGTGGATCCACCTAAAATTCTATGTTCATGTTATGGTACTACGTTGACAAGTTTACCACCTTCTTTCGGTGTAGGTTTTCATGACAGCGGATTCCACATTTAGCTCATGTGACCTATTCGATTAGAGGTAACTTTTCACGAAAGTAAAATGAAGTAATAAAGTGAACACTAACTAAGGTGACTTAAGGGGTTTGACATAGTCTAGGTAGGGGTATGGACAGTAACTATATATTGCACTAGTTGGCCTTGAGGTAAGTCCTAGGCGATTTTTCTTATGTTATTATAAAGTACATGATATGCATATGTTGACTTTACTTGTTGATGATTCTATATGATTTTAGTTTCTCTTAACATGTTATTTGTCTATATTTCCAAATATGATGATGACTACTCATGATGCTATGTTATATAAAGTTAGACATTGTTTGTGATCCTTCGTTGGTTTTACTTGGTTGTGTGGGGTTATGGGACTCCACTTTAGCATTGCACTTGTAAGCTTTGTAATGGATTAGGAGTAATGGTCTTGCATATGTTGTAATATTATGAACTCTTATACATGCTTTGTTGTTATGACATTATGTTTGGAGTTGTTTTTGTTATGTTCTTTAATATGATACTACAAATGTTAACTTGACTTGACTTGATTATATTGGTCTTGTATTGTATATAGTCTGGTATTAATGAATATATTTTCATTGGCTCATATGCGTTCTTGATTGTTCATAAAGGCTTTTCAAAGTAAATTAGCATGGTCTTGAGCAAATGTCCCTTTAAGCATGATTTCAGTGTTCTATATGCATATATTTCCATACTTAATACAAGTGGTATAATAAGCCATATCTCTATATTTTCTACAAATATGTAGGTTCCGGTCATTGAGTTCCTACGAGGCCGATAGAAGAATACTTGGACTCTTTTCTCAGAGTATTGGTAGGTCCTCATGTTCGAGGATGTAACCTTCTTTATGCTCTAACTTTGAAGTTGTATTGTCATAAAGACACTCTTTATTCCTTTATCATATGAATATTGATGGAAGCCTATAATGGCGTATTGACTTTGTATTGTCTATGTCAAACATTTGTATTCATTTAAGATGGTTCAATATGAGACAAATAATTAGAATAATTTCTATGTATCCTATGTTGTCTAATTGAGAAGTCTATGTATGGTTCATATGCGAGGAGTCTAAATATACTCCCTGTGTAGTATGCTAGAGGTCTATGTAAACCACACTTCATAGATATGTTGTTTTAATTTTCGGCACTTTCTAACCAACGAAATGTAATGAAGAATAGTAAGAGGCTAGTTTTAGTCCTCTTCAAGAACGAGGACGCCGGTTACATCTAGGGGGTGCTCCCCAGTCGTGACAAACTTGGTATCAAAGCATGAGGTCAAAGATATCTTAGGATTGATGTCTCATTGAACCATGTCTACATAGAGTCTTGTTCATGGGTGTGATGCGTGACACACTTATGAATGAGAGGCTCTGTGACTCTTAGAATTCTTTACCTATTAGTAATCTTTAAAGTCGTGTCGTGTTCTTTTTCTTTTAATCCTTTTCATGTGGATATAAGAGATGACTACAAGACGTGCAGCTGCAAAGAGATTTGAGGAAGATTTGTCTAATGCGGGAGTTCCTCCCCAAGGCAATGAAGTCCCTCCACAAGACAACCAAGTGCCTCTTCAAGAACAAGATTTGGTCATTCCTCCAGCTATGACGGATGGAGAGATAATGTTAGCATTTTTTACATTGTCTCATGTTGTGACTACAAAAGCAAAAGCAGTATCCACTCAAGCTCAAGCCATGGCGGCTCAAGCAAATAGTGAGGTTGGACCCTGTGTTCAATAAAATGCTAGTACAAGGTTTTCCCTCTTGAGGGACTTCACAAGGATGAACCCTCCTATGTTCTTTGGGTCAAAAGTGAATGAAGATCCCTAAGACTTCATTGATGAGGTCTACAAGATTATTTATGCTATGAGTTTGGCATCGAATGAATAGGCCAAGCTTGCTTCCTATAAACTAAAGGATGTGGCTTAAACATGGTACACCCAATGGAGAGATAATAGGGCCTTTAGAATGGTGACTATACTTGGGAGGTGTTTAGAAGAGCATTCCTTGATCGATTCTTTCCTATGGAGAAAAGGGAGGTCAAAGTGGAGGAATTTATCAACCTTCGTCAAAGAGATATGAGTGTGCAAGAGTAATCCTTGAAGTTCACCAAATTGTCCAAGTATGCTCCTTCCTTGGTGTCTAACCCAAGGGATGAGATGAGTTGTTTTGTTACGGGAATGTCCGATAATTTGGTTGAAGAGTTTCACTTGGCAATTCTCCATGACAATATGGATATTTGTAGGGTGATGTTATTCATGCTCAACCAGTTGAGGAGACTCGACTTAAGAGGAAGAATAGAGAGTTTAAGAGGGCCAAGGCATATGAAGGAGGTACTTCCAAGGTAGGCTTGAGATTCAAGACAAACCTAGGTTCAAAAAGAGTGTTTCCAACCAAGTTCCTTTAAACTTTCCCAGGACCAAAAAGGATGGGGTGTGTAACCCTAAGTCCCAAAAGGCTATAGGTGGAAATTCACCAAGTGATAAACCAACTTGTTGCAAGTGTGGTAACAAGCATTGGGGTGATGTCTAGCTGGGACGAAAAATTGGTTTGGTTGTGGAAAAGAGGGATATAAGATAAAGGATTTCCCTAATATGACAAGTCAAAAGAATGGGAGTGTTCAAGATCAATAAAGTGATCCTAGTTTCGATGCTTCAAAGAGGAACCCCTTTTACGCTCTCCACTCTAGGGGTGAACAAGAAGAGTCTCCAGATGTAGTCACCGGTATGTTACAAGTCTTCTCTATAACTGTTTATGCTTTACTTGATCCTGGTGCTACCTTTCTATTTGTAACTCCTCTAGTAGCTAAAAAGTTTGATGTTTTACCCGATATTTCAATTGAACCATTTTCGATTTCAACCCCGGTAAGTGACTCCATTGTGGATAGAAGAGTATTTAGGAGTTTTCCTATATATTTGTCCAATAGAGTTACATACGTGGATTTGGTAGAAATTGATATGGTTGGTTTTGACGTCATTTTAGGAATGAATTGGTTACATTTTTGTTTCGTTTCCATAGATTGTCGAACAAGATTGGTTAATTTCAATTTTCCTAATGAACACATGTTAGAGTTGAAGGGGGTAATTCAATTACTATAAGTCATATCATTTCTTGTCTAAAGCTTGTAAAATGGTTTCTAATGGGTTTCTTTACCATATTGTAAGATTCAAATATCTTGACTTCGAAATCTCTCCTATTAAGTCGGTCTTTGTAGTGAAGGACATTCCAAAAGTATTTCCCGATGACTAGCCCGGAATTCCTCTTGACAGGAAAATTGATTTTGGCATTGACTGATTACCGAATACGAATCCTTTTCAATACCTCGTTACCAGATGGCTCCAGCGGAATTAAAAGAGTTAAATATTCAACTCAAAGACTTTTTAGGTAAGGGGTTTATTCAACCTAGTATTTCACCATAGGGAGCTCGGGTGTTGTTTGTTAAGAAGAAGCATGGATCTTTAAGGACGTTTATTGATTATTGTCAACTCAATAATGTCACCATTAAGAACAAGTATCCTCTCTCTCGGATTGATGACTTGTTTGATCAACTCTAAGCGAAATCTACTTTTCTTAGATCGACTTAAGATCGGGGTATCACCAACTTAGGGTAAGAGGTGTAGATGTACTTAAAATGGCATTTCGAACTAAGTATGGGCACTATGAGTTCCTAGTAATGTCTTTTTGCATCACTCATGCACTGACGATGAGTAGGCTGTTTTGAAATTACCTAAATTCCTTTGTAATTGTCTTCTTTGACAATATCTTGGAATATTCGAATAATGATTATATATGATTTTTGTTTCCCTTATGAACATGTTATTGGTCTATATTTCTAAATATGATGATGACTACTCATGATGCTATGTTATATGAAGTTAGACATTGTTTGTGATCCTTTGTTGGGTTTACTTGGTTGTGTGGGGTTATGGTACTCCTCTTAATCATTGCACTTTAAATAGGTTATGAGTAATGGTCTTGCATATGTTGTAATGTTATGAACTCTTATACATGCTTTGTTGTTATGACATTATGTTGGAGTTTTTTTGGTTATGTGCTTTAATATGCTACTACACATGTTGACTTGACTTGAGTTGATTATGTTGGTCTTGTATTGTATATTATCTTGTCTTGATAAATATATGTTCATTGGCCCATATGTGTTATTGATTGTGCATAAAGTCTTTTCAAAGTAAATTAGCATGGTTTTGAACAAATGTCCCTTTAAGCATGATTACAATATTTTATGTTCATATGTTTCCATACTTAGTACAAGTGGTGTACTAACACATATCTCTATGTTTTCTACAAATATGTAGGTTTCGTCCATTGAGTCCCTAGGAGGCCGATTGAAGAAGACTTGGACACTTTTCTCCAGGTATGGATAGGTCCTCATATTCGAGGATGTAACTCTATGCACTAGCTTTGAAGTTGTATTGTCATAAAGATATGATTCATTCCTTTATCATTTGAATATTGATGTAAGCCTATGATGGCGTATTGACTTTGTATTGGCTATGTCCAACATTTCTACTCGTTTTAGATAGTTCAATATGAGATGATGAATTAGACTAATTCGTATATATCTTATGTTGTCTAAATAAGAAACCTATGTATGCTTTATATGGGAGGAGTCTAAGTAAACTCCCTATGTATATGCGAGAGGTCTATGTAAACCTCACTATACAAATTGTATGAAAAGTTCTAACTCACTTTCTAACCTATAAAATGTATTGCTGAATGCTAAGAGGCTAGCCTTAGTCCTTTTTGAGGACGACGATGCCGGTTACGTCTAGGGAGTGCTCCCCGGTCATGACGAATTTAATATACATAACCGCGCGAAGTGCTAGTAAATTTACCTAATTTATAAAATATTAATCACAAATTAGATACGAATTTAAGTATAATCTTACAAATATTTGTACGTTGGTGAATTGAATGTTCAAACCAATGTGTGTCTTTTACCTATTTTTGAAATATTTATTTGAAGGCAGATTAAGAAAGGGACAAAATATTATTGAAGTGTAGGGTTTACTGTATGTGGAAAATTAGGTCCCTCCATAGCTTAAGTTCTCAACTCAAATTTGTGCTGCCCAAATTGTTTTTTTCGAAACATGAGGTCTTCTGTTCTCAGATTCCATCAAAATATTCAACCCCTATTCTTCCATAGAAACTCATAACTGAAATCCTCTGAAGGCTTCCTGTGAAATCCTTCTTGCACTTTAGGTCGGTTTTGAAATCTTTTCATTTGTTAATCTCTAGACATAAACTTATCAAAAATCATATTAGTGTATCTATTGATAGAAAATATTAGACATACAACAGCTTTGTGTTGTCCCAAACTCAGGTACCTACCTTCTAATGGATATGGATTCGTTTTCACAAATTGTTATGTTACTTCCTTACATAATTACTCTGCTGTGAATGAGGAATATAACTTTGATTATAACTCCCGCGAAAATCTTTATGTTGTCGATTTAGTTAATGGATTGATTTTTATGCTTTTGTTTCACTGACATGTTTATATGGAATCCGTCAATTAGGAAGATAAAGAAATTTTCTAACCCTAGACCTACACCAGCGAGGCTTGATTATCCGCACAAAGATGGTTTTGGATATCACGAATTTCAGGATGATTATAGAGTAGTCTGTATTTTCAAATAGATAAGTTCAGATCAAGTACTTGAGGCTAGCTTATATAGTTGGAACAAGGATTCTTTGAAAAGCATCGACGGTTGCCTGAGTGAGGGGCTATCAAATGTTTCAGGTAAGTTTGTGAACAGGGAAACTCTATTGGGCTACTACTACTGGTGATCTTAACGCATAGGAGGACGGGTACATCATTTCTTTTGATTTGGTTAATGAGAAATGGGGAATGGTGGAAAAGCCCTGCTATGCAGGAGGTAGAATTCAGTCAGAGGGAGTGTTTGGTAGTGATCTTGTTGTGTTCTCTAATTATCCGGGAAGTCATGAAGATATTTTTGTTCTCAAATATCCTAATTATGTTGAGGACGGTTTGTTTACTACTATTTATTCTCCACCACTATGCATTTTACACAAAGGTTAAATATTGATTGTTGCTAGACAAACTTTCATGATATACAACCTAGCGGACGAATCGATCAAGTATATATCGGTTCCTAAGTTACATACCAATATTGTATCAAACATGTTCACGTAAAGCGAGTTTGTTCAATTTTACAGAACGAACCAAGTATACATCAAGAATGAAGGCTGAAGGAGCTCAAACGAATGACAATGCTTTAGCTGATGACTGTTTTATTTTAAAAAATACTACTATTTGTTTAAAAATGGTGTGAATTGACTAATTTTCAGAAAATCAATTAATCTTATTATTTAAGAAAAATCGACTTTCCAAATTACGGAGTAGCCACTTGATTTTTGATAAAATCAAGAAAAATTTCAACAGATTTAAAAACAGATTAAAAATCGATTGAAAAGGTTCGAAGTTCAATGTACATCCCGAGAAGGTATTAGGCCCTCGGGATGCCCGCTAACTTGCGGTTGACCGGCGATTTGACTAAAATGACCTTAAAAATATATTTTTTAATTTTTAACTTAGTAAAGAAATCGTTTTGATATACTTATTCCATTGTTATTCCTTATTATTTCTAAAGGAAAACATTTAAAGGAAATTAACTTAAGGAAAACTAAATGGTGATAAAAGTGAATAAAACAAAATAAGAAAATAAAGTAGTAAATTTTAAAATAGTGAAAATTGGCTGCCCTTTAGGAGATTATTAAAATACTACCAAAACACTAATTAATTCAAATAAATAATAAATAAAGAGAAAAATATTTGAACTTGGGCTTGATTGCCCAGATTCATTCCATTGGGCTTTGGCCCACCTGTCCTAACTAAATCATTTAAATTGGGCCCTTTTTAACAATTTAAAAATGGGAAAATTACATAGGATGGCAAACATTCCTATGTAATTAGTTAATAAGAGTATAATTTAATTTATTTACTGTCAGTAAATACAGTTTTAATTTTTTTGCCATAATTAATGGGACCCACTATCTATTTGTATACAGAATAAAAATACTCATCCAAAGATTTTTATATTATTTTATTCAAAATCAAATTTATCTCTCCTATTCTCATTCCATATCTTTTCCTAAAATTACTCTTCCCTTCTAATTTGAATTTCCATTGGGAAAATTTTGACCTTCTTCCTCCGATGTTCTTCCACTTTTCTTAGGTAACCGCCAAATTCATGGCTTTCAATACTTTTTTTCTTGATTCCTTCTACAAAAATTGTATATGTAGTATGATTGTTAGTTTTTTCATATTTTTTTTAAAAATCTTTATTACTTATCAGATTATAAGTCTTTCAAAATCAGAATAGATGATTTCTATCCATGCGTGAGGATTACGAGAGGTATGTCATTGCATGTCAATGTTGTTGATAATCCACCTTCGTTTCAATTGGGTTAACTCAGAATTCTGGGTTAATGTAGGGTTGATAATCCACCTTCGTTTCAATTGGGTTAACTCAGGATTCTGGGTTAATGTAGGGTCTATGGCAAAACATAAACAAGTTTAAGTTGAACAATCTATTGAAGAATTGAGATCCATGAAAAAAAATGGCCCAATGGCAATTCATAAAGTTATCAACAACGCGAAATCTAGCAGCATTAAGATTGTTGAAGGTGGAAGTAAGAGAAAAGTCATAAACATTGATTCAGAAGAGATTAATTCTGCCTCATCAGAACTGGACAAATCTGAAGAATATCGGGAACATCAGGTAGTGTAATTTATATACAAATTACAAAGTTATGTATATAGTGGTTTGTATATTAAGTTAATATATACAGAGTATTATGAAACAATTCTCAATTGTATATTTTATTAGTTGTATGCCTATTACTAAAGTTAGGTATGTATGGGCTGTATATTAAGGTAACATATACAAAGTCTTATGAGGCAATAGCTATTTGTATACAATTATTTAATTTTGTATATGAAATTTGTTAAAATAACTCTATAATATTATAATAGATTATACAAATTCGTCGATGTATACTAAAAATTATGAACATAATAAAATATTGTATATATAAACGTTACACCCTCAAATATAGAAACATATTTCAAGCTTACTACATATACAATTAACAAATGAATATTATATACAATCAGTTTAATCATTAATATTTTAAAAAAAAAAAAAACAAAAACATGAAATCACAGATGCACATATATAACTATAATATATATACCAAAATTATTGTACATTATACAAATTCCTAGAATTATACAAAAGAAAAAATAGAAACATAATAAAATATTGTATACAAACATATTACCCAAAAAAAATTAAAAGAATATATGATGGTCATATACAGTTTAAAACACAAAATCAATTACACACAAATATTGTATAAAAATTATATACAATTTCGCAAATACATACAATATAATCAAGTTATGTATAAATATATCTATGTGTGTGTGTATGTGTTTAATAGATTTATCTTTAAAAAATTAAAAAAATATTTGATTTTGAACTGGAATTGTCTTTTTATAGCTTTAGAATTCTTTTTTTGGAGAAATATTTGATTTTGAATGTTTTGCTTAAATCATGGGATTATGTGAATTTATTGTTAGCATCTTTTGTGCTACTGTTACCATTTATTGAAAAATAATTTTTTGTATTTAATTAAAAAAAATGTTTTATACAAATTTAGAGTCATCTAACAAACTAAACTATACCCATAGAATGTAATTATGTAAACTATACCCATGGAATGTAATTTCATAACATCCATTTGCCATATATGAAATTTTCCCTTTAAAAATCCTGCAAAACAAACATTGGCCTTTGGGCCTGTTAAAATTGTTGCTGAAAAGGGGCCTGGCCCATTTCCTGTAAAAGAGTCAAGGTATCAAGTGATGTATACTGTTGTATACACTTTGTATTGGACTTTTTGAGCCCTGCATTTGTTTGAATACACATTTTCGCCATTTCCCCTGTATTTCCCTTATCATTCCTGCGTATTTGTACCTGTATCATTTTAAACCTGTTTAATAATTGTATATCGTCGACCAAAAGATGTATACCAATGTATACAGGCAGTATCCTACGCACGTATTCATTGCCTATTTCCGTATTTTATCTGAAATCAGCGTCCCTGTACGTTAACCTGCAATTCGTATTTTTTTTACACATATTTATAGTATTACGCGCCAGTATGCCAGTGTATACAGGTTGTATATCAGCCTGTTTTTTAACTTTCGGAAGTTGAAAGTCCCTTTCAAGTATCATATCTTCACTGCTACAAACCGAGATTTCAAATTCAGGTTTCCTGTGCATTTTTGACCTGTATATCAGTGTATACACTATGTATATAGCTGGTGTACAGCTTTCTGCAGCACCTGTGATGTAATTTCCAGCAACACTTTTCTGTATTTTAACCTGTACTCCAGTTGAGAAGGGGTTTACGACTCAAGGATCGAGGTTTGAGCCTTTACGGCTCAATGAGGAAGTGCAAGAGATGGGAATGAAGTCCATGGGGACTCGAAAATAATTTCACATGCAATAAAACGAAAATGGATTAGCACATCAAGCAATAATAATAACCAAACACATCTTGAGCAAAACAGAAAATAATGAAGAAATGTACACCCCTTTAGAGATTTGGGTTAAGCCGGAACCTATTGATTTTAAAAGAAAACTCGGATAAACTGAGAAATGAACTTGCAAAATATCATAAAAAAAACAAACACCAGGCAGTAACACATTGCAGGTATGCATTTATGTGCATATCATGTCTAGTAAACATAAGCACGGCAGCAGTCATGGCAAGCCAACTCTAGACAATGCCATACATTCTAAAAAAACAAAACATGATAGACACTTCCATTTAAGAGCAAAAATGAGAAATTCAAATGGAAGCATTTGCTAAGGAAAACAGTGAGCAGACTTAAGAAAAACGACAACTCCTTCTGAAGCATTCGCGATTCCCTATTGAGGATTAGTAAATAGGATTATCCCAATGACAAGAGCAAAACATAAACAGAACAAAAGCAAACAAAAAAAACACGTATTGTCTTTCAAAAACAAATATGACTTTATTAAATGAGAGGAAGAAACAGTGAGATTAATACTTGAATATCAAGAATCAAAGTGAAAATAAAATCAAAACATGCAGGTGCCAACATAGGTGCAACAGTAAAGTGCCAAAGAGATGACATACACACAATAACCAGGACAGCCTATTCCATGAACAATAATTGATTAGCAATTGGCAAAACTCACATCATAAGAGAAGCAGATGATGCACTGCATATCTGGCCAACATCACGTTTCATAAAGAACACATACAAAGTTGATAAGGTCAAAGACATGCTCATACATTAACATTTACGTTCCCACAAACAAGGAACACATCAAGATGGCTGATAGAGAGGCTAAAGGGCGAGACAATCCGGAAAAAAAAACAGAAAGAAAAAGAAAACAGAGAAGGAAGAGTTATCACGTCTAATGGCGATAGACTCAACAACGCAATTTTCGCTAAGCATCTTTCCAGACTTCGCACATTATTCACGAAAGAAAACAACAATAAACACCATGCATGGTACTTCCTAACACTAAATTATACTTAGCTTCGAAATCCAAACTGCCCATCACAAGGCATCAACAAAGAGCCACAGTTAACAGTAAGTTTCATATTATCAAAGTTAAATGAGCTGTCCGCTAAAACGAGTTAAGGTCAAGAGGAAGTTACCTTTTCCGAGCAGCGAACCGGACGCAGACGAGCAGGGAATGCGTCTTCGTCACACAACTTGAACTCGAACGATAATAAAAAAACTCAGCCAGATTTCTACCTTGGACGAGACTTTGATGGATATAGATACATATAGGTGCTAAAACGAATGTAAAATCTCCTTATGAACAAATTTATTTCCAAAACTCGTTCCCTTTCTATAACAGAAAACAAAGAAGAATTTTACCTTCCTAAAAAATATCCATGTAATCACGTCTAAACCAAAATTTTCCCCAACCCCCTTTTCTAAAGAAGACGGGGGGTTTATATAGAGGAATTACTAGGGTTTTTGAAGGGAGAGGGCTGGCAGAAAATGAACTTCAGGCCCATCCCAAATTTGAAATTCAAATCCAAAATCTTATCCAAACCGATGGAATATGCGATTTTGATGCCCCAAATTCATCCATTCCAACGGAAAGGTGATGAGGTGGACGATCCAGATCAAATGGGCGTCCTTGCGAGCTTCGTGGCGCACTCTCGTCATCGCCAGGACGATTAGTACGGCCTGCAAAACAACAGCTGGAAACGTACTAATTCCAGAGAGACGTTGGGGAGGGAGTTTGCTTGCGTGGGGCACGTCGTTGGAGGGGATGAAGAAGAACGTTGGGGAATTTCTGTGCGTGAGTGAGACGGGAGGGTTTTCTGGGAATTTATTCTTACGCGTCTGGGTACAACTTGTATTTTTTTTTGGGGGAATATGTGGGTAGGAGAGGAAGAGGGGAAATCGGGTCGGGTTTAAACGGTTTGGGCTTGAAAAGGAAATGGTGGTTGGGCTGGGAATTAAAGGGAAAAGGAATTGGGCCTGGGAATTAAAGGGAAAAGGGTTGAAATGGGCTGCTGAGTTAAAAAAAAAATTTGGGCCTGGGAATGGAAAACGGGCTGGGAAATAAATAAATAAAAATGGGTTGGAAAGGGAATTAAAGGGAATTTGCAAGAATGGCCCAAAATTGAATTAAATTGAAAATTTAAGGTGGGTTAAATTTAACAAATAGCCAAATTGAGTTAAGATGATAAATTTGGCTAAACCTTAAGTAAAACGAATTTGTATTAATTAATTAATGAGCTTCTTTATTTAGTAATATAATTATTTAAATTGTAAAATAGTTATTCAAAATATAACCATAATTTAAACTAAACTAGTTTAATAGAATACTTACTAAAATTAAAATATTTTTGAGATGGTTTTTGAATAATCATAATATATACTAATTATATACATAATTATGTAAAATATATATATTATCTGAAAGTTATAATAAATGACAAAATTATTCAAAATAACGCAAACTTTATATTTTTTTGTTAAAATTTATAAAACTACTTATTTTAAATTGCCTGGAAATTTAAGAAGCTCGAGAACTAATTTATACCGAGGAGGGTCGAAATTGGGTGTCAACAACTGTCCCTCATTTTACTTGGATTGATGCAAGCAATTCGAGGAAAATGAAATTGACCAAGCCAATTTTGACCAACCCCATTCATATTTAAGAGAAGTATTTGGCAAAGGGTTTAGGAAATATGGCCGAACCCTTGAAACGGGTTTCCTACATATCTCAGGCTATAGGAGAATTCAGGCCACTTGTATTCGATAAGCTTGATTTAACGCACGATTTGAAAGAATTCAGAAGCCACCTCGATACTGAATTACGAGGGTACCAAAATGCTCGAGAATAAGATTTAAGAGCAGATGTTGGAATACAGCCGAGTTTTCAACATTGAATCCGCCTTCATATCCTTAAACCTTCAGGAATCAGGCTGTGTGTAGTTCGACTCGATCGGTTGAAAAGAAAATCTATTATGCTAGATAACCTTCAGTTTTGGACAAGTGACAAATTAAACGAGTATGAAAAAGAGGCTTGTAACCTCTTAGCCATGAATGTGGCGCGCTTCACACCCATAAATAAGAGCTTACACAGACATAATTTCCAAAGCTCTTGGCCCGTTGTCACTCAGATTGAAAACTTGCTTCCGACATATATCGAAATTTCCGGATGCAAGACTGAAACTGACAGACCTAAAGAAATACCCACATGCCTTAAGATAGGGGTGTGGTTTTATTGTGGTGTAAGTCTCTCCTCTGCTCGCGTCCTAAGAGTTTGACATTCCTCTTTGGACTGTGTCCCAGTTCGCTGCTAAGAAAAAGTTCCACGTTGTGCTGCATCCTTTTTGATGTCGTCCGCACCTGTGATTTTTTTGGAGAATTCATCCTTTCGGATGCTCTCGACAAAGACTGAAATAAAACTCGTCAGCTTAAAAAAGAAATTAGGATGGGAGACACTGTCTTTTTACCATGTCGACAGTTAATTGTTCTCCTCAATATTCGACGTCGACTCGATCGGTCTGACTTACAGCAAATAAAGCTTATGACTTATGTTTTGCAATATAATCTTCAATGTACTCTATACTTGATGTCGAAATAAATAAATAAATGTTGATGCGATGTCGGTATTTCTTTTGACGTCATCTTCAATGCTCTTCTTGATGTTAACTTTTATCAAAAATGCAGTTGAGGCCGATGGATAAATATTCCTCTTGGAATACACGATTTCCCTTTCTTTATCCGTGCATGCCTTCTTGTGGGGCATGAATATCTTCCCACGATAAGTAAATTTTGCGAGGTATGAAATCTTCTCGCGATGCATAACTTTCGGAGAGGCATGAAATCTTCTCGCGATGCACAAATTTCAACGAGGTATGGATTCTTCTCGTGGTGCATAAATTTCAGCGAGGTATGAAGTCTTCTCGCGATGCCTAAATTTTAGCGAGGCATGAAATCTTCTCGCGATGTATAATTTTGATGAGGCATGAAATCTTCTCGTGGTGCATAATTACTGACTCGCGATGCATGATTTTCAGCGATGCATGATTTTCGCGATGCATGATTTTCAACGAGGCATGAATTCATTCTTCTCGTGATGCATAAACTCCAGCGAGGTATGAAGTCTTCTCGCGATGTATAAATTTGACGAGGCATGAAATCTTCTTGTGATGCATAAATTCCAGCGAGGTATGAAGTCTTCTCGCGATGCATAAATTTCAGCGATGTATGAAATCTTCTCGCGATGTATAAATTGACGAGGCATGAAATCTTCTCGTGGCGCATAATTATTGACTCGCGATGCATGATTTCCTACGATGCAGGATTTTCCGCGATGCATGATTTCCCGCGATGCATGATTTTCCGCGATGCATGATTTCCCGCGATGCATGATTTTCCGCGATGCATGATTTTATTCCTTCTGTAACGAGGTGGATGAGTCGATAATATTCCATCTGTAAAGAGGTGGATGACTCGATAATAGTCCAACTGTAACGAGGTGGATGACTCGATAATATTCCAACTGTAACGAGGTGGATGGCTCGATAATAGTCCAACTGTAACGAGGTGGATGGCTTGATAATATTCCAACTGTAACGAGGTGGATGCTCGATAATGTTCCAACTGTAACGAGGTGGATGCTCGATAATGTTCCAACTCTAACGAGGTGGATGACTCGATAATATTCCATCTGTAACGAGGTGGATGGCTCGATAATAGTCCAACTGTAACGAGGTGGATGGCTCGATAATATTCCAACTGTAACGAGGTGAATGGCTCGATAATAGTCCAACTGTAACGAGGTGGATGCTCGATAATGTTCCAACTGTAACGAGGTGGATGGCTCGTTAATATTTCAACTGTAACGAGGTGGATGGCTCGATAATATTCCTGCAAGATAAAAAGAAACTTGTTTATAAATCACTTGAGGCAATATAAAGAAATAGAGATAAAATGAGATGGAAGATTTTGTAGGTTTTGTTTATGAGTCCACGATTGGTGCAAGTGACGCCCTTTTGTAATTCTTGACAGCTTTATATAGCCATTTTTGTGACTTCAATGTTCCTTCATTCAAAGAAAAATTCTTAGTTTGAAAGACTGATTTGTGTTGGTCTAGTCTCCATGCTCCTTCTTGCAGTTATATGACATGTTTGATGGAATTTTTGAGGACCCTCCTCAAAAATTTGTCCCGGTCTAAAATATATATGAACTCTCATGACTTGCTCTGTTAATTCCGAGGTTGCTCATTCTGGAATTTTGAGGCCCCTCCTCAAAATTTGTCCCAGTTTACCTCAAGAAGTAACAAATGACATTTGTGGAATTTTTGGGATCATCTCAAAAATTTTGTCCCAGTTGCAAACTAGATTATCGTAATTTTGAGATCCACCCAAAGCTAACTCCGTAGAATTTTGGTCTTCTGTTTAAACTTGTTAAAGAAGTCCAACTTCAAATGAATTTTTGAGATCCTCTCAAAGATTCTGTCCCAGTTTCCATTATGAAGAGAAATAGAAATCTTACTGGGTATATGACCGAGACGTTGTGGCACCTACGTATCCCATTGGAGCAGGAATCAGGTCAAACGTAGTTCCCCTCTCAAGGATTAACCAAAATAGGAAGTTTTGATAAAGAAACGACCGAGGCTGACATAGGCCGCCTACGTATCTCATTCTTGAGAAATCAGGTCGAACGCAGTTCAAACAAGAAATGCGCGATACAACCTGGGGAAAAAGGGTTAAATACATTTTCAAAAGAAAGGTAACAAATCTTCATATGCAGAATTTTGGCCAATGTTGGGCATTCTTCTTCTCGACCTTTGATGATGAATATCTTCAAATGACTCAGTTCAAAAATGTCTTGTACTCACTCTTAAGCATCCAATATGTCATCCATTCAGGTGGTTTCCTCAATATTGATCAAGTTTTTGTTGATAATGTTTTGTATCTTGTGCTTCAGAGTTGAACAATTCTCTCTGTCGTGTCCAACGGCTCCTGAATGATAAGCACATCTGTGGTCAGCTCTGTAAAATTTTCCCAAAGGATTGGCTGGTCTTCCTTCTATAGGATAGAGCATACCCATTTCTTTCAACCTTTCATAAAGTTGAGTTTGAGATTCCCTTAATGGTGTAAATACTTTAGGAGCCTTCCTAAATTTTGGGCGGGGAAATTTTTTCTGATTGACATTATGGTTTTGATATTCCTTTTGAGAAGCTGGCCTCATACGGGTAGCCGTGACCATACTTACCTCCTCCACTTTTTCTTTTGATTTATCCATATCACTAATTCTAGTAGATTTTCCATTATATCGCAATGCGGTATGTTTGGTGACCTTTCCAGTCTTGAAACCGTCTTCCAAAGCTTCTCCCACTTTGACAATCTCGACAAACTTTTGTCCCATCATACACAACATTCTTTCATAGTACTCAGGCTCTTGAGTACGAATTAATATTTCAGTGATCTCACGTTCGGACATGGGAGGTTGAACTCTTGCGGCCTCTTTTCTCCGACGAAGAGCGTACTCTCGATAATTTTCTGTAGACTTCTGTTTGATCTTCTCCAAGTAGTAGCGATCTGGGGAATCTTCTATGTTATGTCCAAATCTTTCCGTGAAATCCTTTGCGAGTGCTTTCCAACTTTTCCATTGTTTCAGCTCTTGTGATGTAAGCCACTCCAGAGCTTCTCCACTTAGACTTCGACTGAAGAGACGCATCAATAATGCTTCATTTTTGCCAAGTCCCACGAGTTGATCATAATAAACTTTCAGATGTGCTAGAGGATTTCCTGTTCCGTTAAAAGTGACAAACTTTGGCACTTTGAACCCTTCCGGGAGGTCGAGATTCGGATGGATGCATAAATCCTTATAGCTCAATCCATCGACTTCGGAAATATAGTGCAACTCCTTCATGGCTTTCCTGATCTCTTCTTTCATATTCAGCTTGACTACCTCTTCTTTTGACCTCCACTCTCTCTCCTGTTCCTTATAGTGATCAAGCTCGGAACAGTCGGCATAAGGTTCATTAGAAAATGGGATTTGGAAAGTAGTCTTTTGAGGTATGGGTGGAACAACGAGGGATTGTGGGTATTTTGAATGGCTTTATAATTTTGGGGGAAAGTTTGAGGATCGGTATTTTGGTTTTGAAGATGGGGGAACGTTTGAGCATTGTTCGTATTTTGGTTTTGAGGGAGATGGAGGATTTGAAGGTTAGTATTTTGAGGATGATGTGGTGCTTGACACGACGTGGTGGCGTGACGGGGATTTCGGGTAGTTAAGTTAATGGTTGAAGGATTTTGAGTGGGGTTAGAGAGAAGGTTCCGAACCTGTTCTGTGCTTGGGGAGGAAAGTGGAGTGGAGGTCTTCCATCTCTTGGAGGGTTGAAGGATGAAATTGGATTAGACAAATCTTGCATTCTTTGCATTTTGACCCTCATTTCGGCAATCTGTTGCATCAACTGCATAATCAATTCATTTTTATCAGCGGCGGCGGGTTGAGCCACGACAACATCATTCATATCATTCTCATCAATGTTATCCCCCATTATTGTCTTTTCTTTTTTTTTTTGCAAATTTTGATCGGAGAAGGAATCTTTAGGGGCCTTAGACCTTGTGAAATATGGATGATCAACAAACTTATCAACACAGATCAGTTCTAAATACCTGACAAATGAAAAAAACTCAAAAGACAAATGTATTAGTGCCTGGAGGTGGTAAATAATACAAGATATCACATATAGGTGTAAACACACAAGAGTTGCTTTATTCGGAGATAAACTGGCTCACAAATATAAAGAAACCAATAGAGAGAAATGGTTAAATAGACAGGAATTTGTCTACTTGACTTTGGGATTAGTGAATAAAAAATGTCGACTTGAGTCGAAACAAAGTTGACGGTATCTTTCATTACCGTACTTTGATTGATGATTGAGATGTAACTCTAATTTACTTGTAAGAGTCGAAAAAGATAAAGTTTCTCAAAATTCTTTTGATTTGAAATGATGAATCTTTTCTGATATGAGAGTAGGAAACTAAAGACTAGAAGAGTATTTGGACGCACTTTTGATAGTGACTTGATATTCGTTCTTAGGGTTTTAAAACAATTTGAAGAACAGTGAGCTAGAGTATCTCCAGATAAAGCTACATATTCACATAAGCATTTATAACACATAAACAAATAATGCACGTTCTAAACAGATATGTGACCCTTTTGTGCCAAGGGTGGGCCTAGCGATTTGAGGGATGTATGCGTCATTTGAAATATTTCATTAATCTAAAACTCAAATTTATACAAATTTTATGAACAAAACTTAATGGGGATACATAATAGGGGAAATGTATACAAAATAATCAGTCCCACGCAGGGGTATGACCCTAAACTATGCCTCCCCGAAAGATCCTTCTGCTTTCTTGGCTTTTTGTAATCTTCGGGTGCCAACATCTTCGAATAGGCTAGTAGCTTGTGAAGCTCTTTCTTTAACTTATATAAACTATAATCTAATCCTTACCCTAAGATACAATGATGTTCTCAAATAACGTATACATCCTTCAAATTTAAACACATAAGTATAAACGTCCATTTAGGCCGTGGGCCGTTTTGGACTCAAGGTGGTCTTCTAATGGGCCCAACACGCCTTGGGTATTGGGTCAACTTAGTCAGTATGCTCTAAATTGGGGATTTGGTTTAGCTCTATCCTAGGTTTACGAGAATAGTTTTCAAACTGACGGTTACCCGAGTCGGACAAAGATCGGGGTGAAGCTACCAAACAACGTCGGATGACCGCATTCCAACTATTTGTTTGATACTTCCAAATGAATTCTTGTGTATTTTCTGAAGAAAGCCGTGGAAAGCCACGTAACTTTCGTTTCCTAATGCGTACTATTTGCCGTTTGACGGAAGAATGCCATGAAATGCAACAATTTATGAAAAATTAAACACATTCGGCACAACTAATATTCTAACAATCAAAACAAATAATCAAATAGTCAAATCCTATGGTTAGAACTCAATCAATCCCCAGCGGAGTCACCATTTTTGTTTTATTTTAAAAAATACTACTATTTGTTTTAAAATGGTGTGAATTGACTAAGTTTCAGAAAATCAATTAATCTTATTATTTAAGAATCGACTTTCCAAATTACGGAGTCGCCACTTGATTTTTGATAAAATCAAGAAAAATTTCAACAGATTTAAAAACAGATTAAAAATCGATTGAAAAGGTTCGAAGTTCAATGTACATCCCGAGAAGGTATTAGGCCCTCGGGATGCCCGCTAACATGCGGTTGACCGGTGATTTGACTAAAATGACCTTAAAAATATATTTTTTAATTTTTAACTTAGTAAAGAAATCGCTTTGATATACTTATTCCATTGTTATTCCTTATTATTTCTAAAGGAAAACATTAAAGGAAATTAACTTAAGGAAAACTAAATGGTGATAAAAGTGAAAAAAACAAAATAAGCAAATAAAGTAGTAAATTTTAAAGTAGTGAAAATTGGCTGCCCTTTAGGAGATTATTAAAATTCTACCAAAACACTAATTAATTCAAACAAATAATAAATAAAGAGAAAAATATTTGAACTTGGGCTTGATTGCCCAAATTCAGTCCATTGGGCTTTGGCCCACCTGTCCTAACTAAATCATTTAAATTGGGCCCTTTTTAACAATTTAAAAATCCTGCAAAACAAACATTTGCCTTTGGGCCTGTTAAAATTGTTGCTGAAAAGGGGCCTGGCCCATTTCCTGTAAAAGAGTCAAGGTATTAAGTGATGTATACTGTTGTATACACTTTGTATTGGACTTTTTGAGCCCTGCATTTCTTTGAATACACATTTTCGCCATTTCCCCTGTATTTCCCTTATCATTCCTGCGTATTTGTACCTGTATCATTTTAAACCTGTTAAACAATTGTATATCGTAGCCCAAAAGATGTATACCAATGTATACAGGCTGTATCCTACGCACGTATTCATTTCCTATTTCCGTATTTTATCTTAAATCAGCGTCCCTGTACGTTAACCTGCAATTCGTATTTTTTTTACACATATTTATAGTATTACGCGCCTGTATGCCAGCTTATACAGGTTGTATATCAGCCTGTTTTTCAACTTTCGGAAGTTGAAAGTCCCTTTTTAGTAGCATATCTTCACTGCTACAAACCGAGATTTCAAATTCAGGTTTCCTGTGCATTTTCGACCTTTATATCAGTGTATACACTGTGTATATAGCTGGTGTACAGCTTTCTGCAGCACCTGTGATGTAATTTCCAGCAACACTTTTATGTATTTTAACCTGTACGCCAGTTGAGAAGTGGTTTACGACTCAAGGATCGAGGTTTGAGCCTTTACGGCTCAATGAGGAAGTGCAAGAGATGGGAATGAAGTCCATGGGGACTCGAAAATAATTTCACATGCAATAAAACGAAAATGGATTAGCACATGAAGCAATAATAATAACCAAACACATCTTGAGCAAAACAGAAAATAAGGAATAAATGTACACCCCTTTAGAGATTTGGGTTAAGCCGGAACCTATTGATTCCAAAAGAAAACTCGGATAAACTAAGAAATGAACTTGCAAAATATCATAAAAAAAACAAACACCAGGCAGTAACACATTGCAGGTATGCATTTATGTGCATATCATGTCTAGTAAACATAAGCACGGCAACAGTCATGGCAAGCCAACTCTAGACAATGCCATACATTCTAAAAAAAACAAAACATGATAGACACTTCCTTTTAAGAGCAAAAATGAGAAATTCAAATGGAAACATTTGCTAAGGAAAACAATGAGCAGACATAAGCAAAACGATAACTCCTTCTGAAGTATTCGCGATTCCCTATCGAGGATTCGTAAATAGGATTATCCCAATGACAAGAGCAAAACTTAAAAGAACCAAAGCAAACAAAAAAAACACGTATTGTCTTTGAAAAACAAATATGACTTTATTAAATGAGAGGAAGAAACAGTGAGATTAATACTTGAATATCAAGAATCAAAGTGAAAATAAAATCAAAACATGCAGGTGCCAACATAGGTGCAACAGTAAAGTCCCAAAGAGATGATATACACACAATAACCAGGACAGCCTATTCCATGAACAATAATTGATTAGCAATTGGCAAAACTCACATCATAAGAGAAGCAGATGATGCACTGCATATCTGGCCAACATCACGTTTCATAAAGAACACATACAAAGTTGATAAGGTCAAAGACATGCTCATACATTAACATTTACGTTTCGACAAACAAGGAACACATCAAGATGGCTGATAGTGAGGCTAAAGGGCGAGACAATCCGAAAAAAAATAGAACAGAGAAGGAAGAGTTATCACGTCTAATGGCGATGGACTTAACAACGCAATTTTCGCTAAGCATCTTTCCAGACTTTGCACATTATTCACGAAAGAAAACAACAATAAACACCATGCTTGGTACTTCCTAACACTAAATTATACTCAGCTTCGAAATCCAAACTGCCCATCACAAGGCGTCAACAAAGAGCCATAGTTAACAGTAAGTTTCATATTATCAAAGTTAAATGAGATGTCCGCTAAAACGAGTTAAGGTCAAGAGGAAGTAACCTTTTCCGAGCAGCGAACCGGACGCAGACGAGCAGGGAATGCGTCTTCGTCACACAACTTGAACTCAAACGATAATCAAAAACTCAGCGAGATTTCTACCTTGGACGAGACTTTGATGGATATAGATACGTATAGGTGCTAAAACGAATGTAAAATCTCCTTATGAACAAATTTATTTCCCAAACTTGTTCCCTTTCTGTAACAGAAAACAAAGAAGAATTTTTCCTTCCTAAAAAATATCCCTGTAATCACGTCTAAACCAAAATTTTCCCCAACCCCCTTTTCTAAAGAAGACGGGGGGTTTATATAGAGGAATTACTAGGGTTTTTGAAGGGAGAGGGCTGGCAGAAAATGAACTTCAGGCCCATCCCAAATTTGAAATTCAAATCCAAAATCTAATCCAAACCGATGGAATATGCGATTTTGATGCCCGAAATTCATCCCATTCAAACGGAAAGGTGACGAGGAGTACGATCCAGTTCAAATGGGCGTCCTTCCGAGCTTCGTGGCGCACTCTCGTCATCGCCAGGACGATTAGTACGACCTGCAAAACAACAGCTGGAAACGTACTAATTCCAGAGAGACGTTGGGGAGGGAGTTTGCTCGCGTGGGGCGCGTCGTTGGAGGGGATGAAGAAGAACGTTGGGGAATTTCTGCGCGTGAGGGAGACGGGAGGGTTTTCTGGGAATTTTTTTTTACGCGTCTGGGTACAGCTTGTTTTTTTTGGGGGGAATATGCGGGTAGGAGAGGAAGAGGGGAAATCGGGTCGGGTTAAAACGGTTTGGGCTGGAAAAGGAAATGGGGGTTGGGATTAAAGGGAAAAGGAATTGGGCCTGGGAATTAAAGGGAAAAGGGTTGAAGTGGGCTGCTGAGTTTAAAAAAAAAAATTTGGGCCTGGGAAAGGAAAACGGGCTGGGAAATAAATAAAAAAAAATGGGTTGGAAAGGGAATTAAAGGGAATTTGCAAGAATGGCCCAAAATTGAATTAAATTGAAAATTTAAGGTGGGTTAAATTTAATAAATAGCCAAATTGAGTTAAGATGATAAATTTGGCTAAACCTTAAATAAAACGAATTTGTATTAATTAATTAACGATCTTCTTTATTTAGCAATATAATTATTTAAATTGAAAAATAGTGATTCAAAATATAACCATAATTTGAACAAAACTAGTTTAATAGAATACTTAATAAAATTAAAAATATTTTTGAGATGGTTTTTGAATAATCATAAAATATACTTATTATGTAAAATATATATATTATCTGAAAGTTATAAGAAATGACAAAATTATTCAAAATAACGCAAACTTTATATTTTTTTTTCTTAAAATTTATAAAACTACTTATTTTAAATTTCTTGGAAATTTAAGAAGCTCGAGAACTAATTTATACCGAGGAGGGTCGAAATTGGGTGTCAACAATGACTTGTAAGTAAGAC
>NC_028645.1:55967454-56003440 GCF_001406875.1 Solanum pennellii | reverse complement strand
ATATATATATATATATATATATATATCACTTTATTTTGGATGCACTAGTAGCATGATCTTTTTTCCAAGTATAGAGTAAAAATAAATAATATTCTGAATGTACGAAAAAAGGAACATGCTTATTTTTAATGTGTTTTTTCCTTATAATATAGAAAGGGAATAGGCATAT
Organism: Solanum pennellii; assembly: GCF_001406875.1. NCBI lineage: Eukaryota > Viridiplantae > Streptophyta > Magnoliopsida > Solanales > Solanaceae > Solanum > Solanum pennellii. The sequence continues at coordinate 56,003,271 of NC_028645.1, read as the reverse complement.
AAGCCACCAACAGAAAATTAGAACGTCAAAGGAAATAAGTAAATTATAATTAAACATGTACTGTCTGTTGTGACCATAACTTCGAAACACAACAGGCAGGTGCAAAAAACATGACCATAATCGGTAAATCCCATTGGCCAATTTTAAAAAATAGATTGATGGTTTGACTTATAACTTAATTTAAAAGAAGATTCCTAATGAATCTAGTGATCGATAATCAGTGAATTCTTCAGTAGTAAAACATGACATTCGCCACATTTTCATGAACGTTAGGAAGTGGCTTTTATTAACTTATATATTATTTGTGTTTGCTGGTTTTCCTTGTCTGCATTTAAACTGTTTTTACTTTCCATGTGAAATACAACGAAGATTCTTTGTTAAATGTGATGTACTTTTGCAATTTCAGGAGGTGAAAAGCTTCTGTTAGACAACAGTTAATCCATCCTCTACGGACTACACGAATCAAGAGGATCCTTCCTCCGAATATCTGTTGTATGTCGTATCTTGAGATTGTAGTGACAAAGGGTTGAACAGCCTTCTCCTTCCTTTGATATTTGTTGTATGCTTTACCCTGAGGTTATCGTGATAAATTTGTTTATATATATGACAGTGTTTGTGCTTGATTTGTTCATCTTGTAATGAATTTGATAGCACATATGGAATGTGCATATGCTTGCTAGACATCTCATCGCATATTATGAAACATCTAATAAGACAAATACAAATATTTAATAAGAACTCAACAGACAATGTAATATCGCTAAGATCAGTAGCGTGAGCTTGTAACTCAAGTGAGAGCAAAAAGATGAGTGGGACAAACAAAATCTTAATCCCTTGGCACAAATAGTGCGTTGGTTTGGGTTTATAATAATATGCGGTTCTTGGTAATAGTATGAAGTATTATTATTCCGACACTCTAAAATAAATAATAATAGTACTTTGACATAGCAGTAAGCAGTGGGAGTGGATCAGGTAACTCGCCCCTCATTGATTGGCTTAACATAGCAGCACTCTCACACTCCCAAGTAACGACTAGATATATCAGGCTGTTATCGATTTGGACCATCAACTTTTTATTTGACCAAAAATTGGACTTCCAAATTCATTCAAATCATATAGGTTTCTCATGGACGGAAACAGTTATGGATCAAAGTCTACCCTTATGTACTTGAAAGGAAGTTTTCCACAGTAAGTTCAGTATTTCCTTAAGTTAGCCTTTAGTCCAAACGCCATATAGAAATGTTATATAGGTATATGCCGGCTCAAGATTTTTCATTTATGAAGCTTCCATATGTGTTGGCTTAGATTTTACCTATCTTAGTTTTTATCCACCAGACTTTTGTCCATCTCACAATAGGTTTGTACCCTTCGATTCTTGCACAAAGTTCAGCCATTACTTATAGTGTCACTGTTTAGAAAGGTAGTGGAATTGACTGCCTTGATATTCCACAGGATATGCACCTCCATACTTGAAGTCACAATTTTTTTTTTATGATTTGCATGTTTGCAAACGGTCCAGCTTTTCAAGATTTCCCAAGAATTGCAAATAAGGGTGATTTTTTGCATTATACTCTGTACACTGTTGTTGGTGCTTGATTCAATGGAGTTTCCAAAAATATTCCATATGTATTTGTCTATGTCATTATAACTGAAAACATGCTGCAAGGATTCACATACAACTGTGGTTGTACAACACATACAATTTGAAACTAAACCTTTTCCAAACATTTGAAGAACTTCATCAAAAAGTAATATTTTTAAGATTAAAGGTAGATTTTTATGCCATACGAAGAGATTTTTCTGTCTAACCTCTCTTATGCTTTGTCAAGAAGAGATGTTAGAGTTAAACCATATTGAGTAAGGTTCCATATAGCATAATCTGAGTGATCCTCATCCCCAATTGAGATGTTATCATTGTAATAAACTATATTATGAGGGAGCACTTTTTTAAGGATATCTATATTCCAATTACCATTAGAAATGTACTCCTAGGAAGAATGCATAACATTGTACATACAGTCAACATATAGTTTAACAAGGAGGCCTTTCTACCACCAATTAACCCACCACATATTACAATTGCCACAATTTATCTTCCAGAAAATGTTGTAATCTGCATCATCTCTAGCTTTAAGTAAAAGTTTCAAAGTTTGAGAGTTACCGTTATCACAAAGACCATTTTATGCTGGTTTTCAACTTATTCCATTTTAGCTCCTTTTTCCATTCTTTTAACTTGATGTCTTCCTTATCACGTCTAGATCATATAAACCTTCATATTGAAAATAGAAATTATTAGATGCTTTGTTTTCTCAATTAAACATTGAATGTTTTAGCATATGCTATTTCTACTTGCTAGGCATATCATCACATATGCTATATCATTCAATTTAGAATTTACTTTCTTGTACCACACATATGGCCGTAGACGAATACAAACAATTAATAAGAACTCAACAAACACTACATATCCTTGACCTTAGTATTGTGAGCTTGTAAGTCAAGTGTGAGCAATAAGATGAATGTGAGAAATAAAATCTTCAACGCATGACAGAAATAGTGTGTTAGTTTGGTTTTATAACAATAAGCGGTTCTTGGTTCTTTGTATAGTACTTCATCAATATAATGTCTATGTCTACCTGACATAGTAATGGGAGTAGAGGGGGTAACTTATGACTCTCCCCTCATTGGCTGGCTTAACAGAGCAGCGCTCTCACATTCCCAAGTCACCACTCGAGATGTCAGACTGTTATTGATTTGGACCATAATCTTTTTATTTTTCCATTGTTCGGCTAAACATGTTATTTTACAATATTTTTACCAATATCAATATTTCAGTTATTTTATTTCGTATAACCAAAATTAGACTTTGAAACCATTCCAACCTCCTTGCATTGAGCAATTGATTCAGAAGGACGACCAATGGTATGTAAACTTTCATAAAACACTTTATGGTCTTAAGAAATATCCTCATGCGTAATATGTTAAAAGTCATTATTATTTTGGTGTAATCCTGATTCGTTGTTAAAAATAGATACCAGCAGACTCTGCTCACATTGGCATTGGGTAGTGTATTCTGGCATAAAATCAGTTGCTTCATCAACAAAGTAGATTGAGTTGTTTAACCAAGAACACTTTCTTTATAAACTCATCAAAAGAGCTAAATCAATAAGGTGTTACCCCACACTTCAATTTAAATTGCGACAAAATGCTTTCCAACTTTAGGATAACGATATCCAAGATCGTAATGTTCAGATGCACAATGAACTAGTACTCGAGTAGAAGGTTCAAGAATATTAAAAATATTGTGTATATAAATAAAAAAAGTGAACATTCGTGCACTCTTCACTAACAGCTCAAATCACCATTTAAAAAAACTAGGAAAAATACTAGTTTGGTCATGTGGCATCCAATTAAATAATTGACACAGTTAATGGTCCAATAAAAATAAACATATCCTACATGGTATTTAACAAGATTTTAGTTTGGCAGTAAATTTCTTGTCCCAAATCGGTGGAAGAAGAGAAATAAATCCTTTTTATAAGAACTCAACAAGACAATCCATATCGCTGGGCTTAATAGCAGGAGAGTCACGACCCAAAGTATATCCAACACTTGAGATGGAATAAAAGACCCTAAGAGGCCCTACACAAGCCACTTAGTATACATAAACAAGATAATATAATGTAACCACTTTAAAAGGTAGTTTGTATCATAAAAGAGTTCATAAAAAATGAAGTTGAAGTCTATATCGTCTCAAAAGTCATCTAGTACATCAAAAGCAATCGAAACATAACCCGTATACAATATATAAAATATATAAATACAATAAGCAATAGAGGTTCTCTCCTCGGAATATGACGACTTATAAATCTTCAATATACACTATGTATTCCTAGCCGCGAATATGCGTAATAAGAATGTTAGACCCTACATTAGTGAAACACTGTGCAAGAGTATGTGTTAGTTGAAAAACGCACCAAGTATGATAGCAATACATAAAAGTTATGAAATCATGTCAAAAGGACTTTTTGTGATATGCAAAGACCAAGTCAAAACATAAGATTAGAGGATTGGAATATACAAATCGTAATCATGGTCAATTTTTGTAAAATCATCTTTGACCACATGTGAAATACTTCTTCAAGTAACCTTAGTTCATTATTATTGTGGGAAGTAGACTTAACCGACATAGATATTACGTGAGCTATACTAAGGAATCGAGTGTAATGCTCCCACACAAAAAAAGAGAGTGTCTTACTTTCCAATATATAACCATGAGAATATAACTTACGTGGATACACTAGCTAATATCTATGTTAGAAAATCATCATCTATCTTTAGACAATCATCCTATGGGGTACATAGGTGTAACACCCTAAAACGAACTAAGGTGAACTAGATATTCGTGAATGTTTCTCTAGTGAATTTGAAGTTAAAATGAGTTACTTTATTTTTCTTAGGACGTGTATCAAGTTTGGTTATATTTGGAGGTTAAACGTCCAAGAACGTGCATGACGTTTGGAAGGTGTGCCTTAGATAGTGCTTGTGTGTCTTGATGTGTTTGAGTGAGTTTTATGTGTTCGTTTTAATCGAAATTAATGTGGGATGTTCCTAATACTTATAAGAATATGCTTAGGGTTTTAACGTTTGGGTACAACTCCATCTAAGACCCACGAGGGGCCCTAGAAGAGGACCCCACCTCTTGGCAACAAGCTGCCAAAACAGTGACCAAACGACGACCCAAGGGACGATCCGTTGATCAACCAATGGCCCATTGACCATGTGCGTCGATTTCACCTGAAGGTTCATTTGTACAGGCTCCAAATGGAGCTAAGTATCAACCAACGAGAACCCACCAATGGTCCGTCCTTTGATAAACGGTCCGTTGGTTTGTCCGTTGGTGGATACTGTCCCAAAAGCTGTGCAAAATCTGAATTGGCTTGGGGTGTCTTTTATGACCCTAGGACGATTGTTTTAGGGTTTATTAGACATATTATTGTGTTTCAAACCCTAATACGTAATTTTATACCTCATCTTCCTAAAACCTAATTCTCCTCTCCCTTAGAAGACTCTCTCAAGTCACCACGGAAGCTAGAAGTCAAGAAGTGCTAGGAGGGCTATTGGTGGTCGTTTTTCCATCACAAATCGTTTGTATTTCTTCAGTGTGAGGTATGGTATCCATACTTGAACTCTGTTTCATTCAAGAAGTCCCTTCTAATGGATTTTAAAAAAGGGTCTTCGACCCTAGTTTCTTTTATATTCAACTCTAAATATGGGTCATGCATGAAAATATTTCTAATGACTTAATAATGATGTTTCTAATGTTAATTGATGATTTTAAGGTTAAAGCTTCAATGAAATCATGTTAAAGCATTTAATCAAATTTTTGCTTAAGAAATGGGTTATATGAGCATGAATTGGTAGTTTTTGAGTTTTGTTTTCTTATGGTTGATATTGTGATTTAGATACTGCCCAAAGGACTTTGTTATGATAAATTTTGAGTAAATTGTTATAGGTGATAAAAACTTGGATTAAAGGGTAAGTTGGTTATGTTGTTTAGCTTCAATTTCGAAATGCTCTTGAGTGGTATTGTCCACCTTCCTGATGGCGGTGTTTACTTGAATTGTATGAATGTAAAGTTACTAGTTTATTGTGAATGAGACTATTAAGTCTTTTTTTGTGAAGTAAGATGATAAATATGTCATTCTTGTTAAATGTGTCTTATGAAATGATTATGTGAACTATATTAGAGTGTATGCTTGAATGAAGTTATTCTTGTTAATTGTTCTATGAAGCTTGTTATGAGAAGTATGTTTAGGATTATGTATAAAGGACTTATGTGATAATGTGAAGCATGTAAAGTGTGTGATGTGATGAATGAAGGTTAAATGAAATGAAGCTTATGTGCAAGGTGTGCTCACATGTACACACACACTCACAATTGAAAGAATGAATGAAGTTATGACATGTCCTAAATGGGATTTTTGGGTAAACACTCTTCGTGATTTCAGATGAAGTGTTTAGTAGCAACCCCACTACATCCCATGAGATTTCTAAGATAGGTTGGAGGATGAATACCATTCGTGAGTTGAGATGTGGTGTATAATAGTTATACTTAATTTATAGTTTATAATGTTTAGAATTTGTGGGAAGTTATGCCTAGAACCGAGAGGATATGAAGAAGAGGTGGTTACACTTCGTCAGTTGAGATGTTGTATTCCAATGTACCTCTTAAATGAGTACTCCTCGTTAGTAGAGAATGAGTTACTTAGTAGCAATCTCCTTATCCCTTAACTATGCGCCCGCATATATGTAGCTATTGGGAAAGCCATGTAAAAGCTAAGAGAATGACTTCACTCTAGGCAAGTGAGGATCCCTCATCCAATAGGGGTTCATATCAGGACTCCATGCGTAGCTCTCATGGTTTATGTCGGTTAAGCTAACTCACACAAAAGAAGTGAATGTGCTAAGTCTTCTAAAGGAGTGTTCTACCTAGGGTAGGTAGTTGTATGGGATGCTATTTATCCATTGCACTAAATAGGCAATCCGAAAGGGGAGTCTTTGTGCCAAGTCTTCTAAAAGAGTGTACTACTTAGGGTAGGTGGTGGTATGGGACGCCATCTAGTCATTGCACTAAGTAGGCATTCTGAAAGGGAATTCTTTGTGTGTTGTTGGGTGTTATTCTATTGTATTTCCATTGAGTGGTTGCTTGTTATCCCTAGGTGAGTATAACGAAAGGGAAGAAGTCTTGGGGGTCGCTTTGGTGTTTTTTTAAAGAGGTATATGTGTACTTTCTTCATATATTACCTTAGTGAGTCTGAGGATGACCTTAGAAGGGAAACTACGACGGAAATGATACTTATTCCTCATTGGCAATACTTTGGTAGTTCACTACTTTTGAGTCTTTTAATTCATTGTAATGTTCAACTTGACTTTACTTTAAAGTTTATAAAGCTTCCTGTATAGTTTAATTTGGGTTTAAAATTATGGAAATTCTTCTCTAAGTGTTAAATGATGATTCTTATGCTGTTTTGATGTTATGTTTTTGAATGTTTTACTTAATTTGCATGAAATGTTATTTTACTAAAATGTCCCTTTACGCATGTTTTTTCATATTCCATATTTAGTACATTATTTGTACTAACCCCATACATTTCTATACTATAACTATAGGTTGGAAGCTTTTGAAAGTTTCAAGGTGAAGCTTTCAAAAGTTCCTCTTAAAGAAAGTATGTCCTCATATATTCGAGGGCATAATTCTTTTCTTAGTTTTCTTTTTAATGACTTTTATGTATACCATATCAATGTAAAGGTCCGTGTCTCTATGATATCATGTCATGTCTTAAGTTGGCTTGTGACGATGAGATTCTCTAAATGTTAATGAAAGACTAGTTTTTATTAAATGTCTTGAAAAGTTTTAATTCCTCACTATTTTTCATGACTTATGAAATGAACGATAGTTAAAGGGCTTGTACAAGACTCTAAAGAGTCAAGTACGCCCGGTCACGAAAAAAGGGTTCTCCCTAACTTCTAGGGGATACTTTCGGGTCGTGACAATAGGTATGTGATAAGGAGATTGCTTCTAGAAACCCAAGCTCTACCTCTGGGATGACTTCCATCTAAATATCCTCTCAGTGCTAATTAAGAATAAATATCACACATTAGTTATAGGTATTAACTTGTCTTATCATTAAGAGACATGACTATACACCAATTTTCTTATCATAGGATAAATTCTTAGACAATGTGCAACATCTCGTAACCCAAAATATCTAGTATTAAACAAAGGAACTAAGAATAGTTATTTTGAAAAGAACAGGAAAAATCTGGAAAATATCCCAAGTGTAAAAGGAAGTTTTTGGTCATTTTAAAATGGCCATAACTTCTAGATCAAGATGAGTTAGGGGATGTTATTTATAGAGTTGGAAAACCCTTGAATAGATCTTTCCAACGCCGCTGAGTTTGTGTATCTTTGATATCGTATAAGGGAGATATGCCTATAGGAAGTTGGATTGTTATATTGAAAAAAAGTCCAATACGGATTTTAGTAAGGGTAAAATGACCTTTTCACCCTACTATTTCCAAATTTGTTTTATGCGTTTATTAGGGGTTAAGGTAAACCTTAATTTAGTTTTAGAAAATTGAAATATGCTTAGGGATGGGGAGAAAAGAGAAGAGAAGAAGAAGAAAGCAGAAAAATGAAAAATTCATCAACAATGCAAAGATCTGCAAGTCGAATTCATCGTGGGTGATCCCAATAAGGTATATGAGAACTTTCTGTATTCGGTTCGTTTAACACACATGAACATGTTTAATTCGTAGAGTTTTGAATAGATTGAATGATGAATACTGAAGTTCTAGATGAAGAATTTTTCAATTCTTGTTGGTTGGTTGTAGCATGTTCTCTTGATTGGATTCATGTTCCAGGTTATTTTTCGTGTCTAATCTATTGGATATTGAGGTTAATAGCGATCATAAGTGATTGGGGTGATATCCAAATGGATGTTTTGAAGGTTTAGAGATGAAAAACAGAGGAGAAAAGTTGGAGGTCCCATCTTAAAGGCCCTGGTGCGCTGCGCCTACCTGAGCCCCTCAGGATAGCCTCTGTCTGATAGGCTCTGGATCTTCGCATCAGACAGAGCATCTAAGACAATAGTCTGTTCGTCAGGCTCTTGCGCTCCACGCCTCTCATATCGCCAAGGTCACCTGGAGACCCAGTTTTTTCCTTATTATTTCATAATAGTTCCGAAGTGATGTACCTACAATTCCTAGTCGATTCCAACACTATAAGGTATATATAAACATCATGAAATTATCCATAAACATGAATCAAGAACCTTGAATCCATGATTAAATTCAAGGAATGTTAGGATCAAATTCAAGGAAGTTAAAAAGTAAAGTCTAAATCCATAGAGTAAGTTTCTAAGACTTATTTAAACGTTTTAGTTTCCTTTTAAGGCTCAAGTTTCGAGTTAAAGAGAGAGTAAAAGTTGAATCTTTTCTTCAAGGAAGTATAAGGGAACTAAGTATTCCCTAAAGACTTGATTTCTATCAAGAGTTTCAAGTCTAGTAAAGAGTAAAGAGTTGAGTTCATTTCTCAAAATATATAAGGAACATAGTATTCCCTGTTAAATTTATAAATGTTTTTACATTTAAGTTAAGAGGAAACTAAGAATTCCCAATAGAGTTTTGATTAAGAAAAGGGAACATTGATTCCAAGAGGAATTTTAAAAGCTAAAAAGGATAGAGAAAATTATCTCAACCCAGAGGAAGGAAGTTATTTTAAAAGCATGAGCTAAACTATATTTTTTGAGTAGTGTTAAGCAACAATGTGGGAACTAGAGTTAATATTAATTCAAATATCCATATAAACCATGTTGCCTTTATGGGTTTTAACGAGTCATAATTTTTAGATGATCAAATAAGTTTATCCAATGGATCCTCTATGTGGAGGATGTTCTATGCGACGACAAATTGTAGGAAAATTCGCACAACGTGGGTGAGACATTGTATCACAACTTAAGCTCATAGTTGTGGTTATCGGTTACAGAAACTCCCACAAAACTATGTTACTTTCACATATAAGTAAAGTTGAATTTTTTATTACATTTTTTAATGAACTATGTTGGTTTACTAGTTTACAAGCTATATATATATATATATATATATATATATATATATTTATATATATATATATACATATCACATATATTTTGAATTGATTTATATACATTCATTGATTTGAGTAAATTCTTGAGTTGAGATGAACCAATGAAAGTTCATCTTATTCTCATCAACCTTAAGTTCGTGTTATCATTCAAACTCGCATACTCGTACATTCAATGTACTGATGCCAGTAGTCCACCATCGTCTTATGATGTAGATGTAGGTAACCAGGATCAGCATCCAATGCATTATTAATCCAGTTTGAGCACTCAAAATCAGTGGTGAGCCTCCTTGCTTTCCGAAGGTTCCTTTTTATGATTTCCAGTCTTTTGTATCACATAATGTTTTGGGGTCTGTCCAACATTCGTCAAAGTATTTTTAGAGGCTTCATAGATAGACAGTTAGTCAGATTGTTCAGTATGAGTCTCTTCTTATCTTACATTTCATATGTTCAAATATTTATACTTAAGTGTCATTTTGGCCAAGATAATTTTTTAAAGTATTTTGATGAGAAAATTTCATGTTTTATAACAGAGTAAATTTAAGTCTTCCGCTGAGTTAAGTAAGCTAGACTAAGGGTTCGCTCAAGAAAAGTAATAATCATTGGGTGCCGGACACATCCAGGTTGTAGGCTCGGGGCGTGACAAACTTGGTATCAGAGCATATAGTTAAGGAGTCCTAGAGAGTCTATGAATTAGTGCCTATAGAGTCTTAGTCAACGGTATGATGAAAGCCCTATCTATGATTAGGGGTTACAACATTTTGGAATTTCTCAGTTCTTTCATAATTCGTTTCATGCGTTAGATCTTATCTCTAAAAAGTTTCCTTCAAATTCGTGTTTGCGCGTGTTTCAGATCATCAAGACTCAATGTAGAGCAGTCAAAGGTCAACCATCCAGAAGGAATGTTGAGGAAACAGAGGAACCTAATGCACAGAACGTGAAAACTCAAAGTGAAGTCACCAGTGCTGAGTTCTGCAAGGCTGTTTGAATGCTAAGTCAAGCAATGACTAACTAAGTCGGGAACAAAGCGAAAAACAAAAAGAAGGGTCTAACATTTTGAGGATTCGGGAATTCTTGAGGATGAATCCCCCATTCTTTTCGTGTTCAAGCACTACTAAAGATCTGGAAAACATTATGGAAAAGGTGAAAAAGGTGTTTGAGGTGATGCATGTGGTTGATACGAAAAAGGTTGAGCTAGTTGTATACCAACTGAAGAATGTGGCTAACATTTAGTTTGACCAATGGAAGAAGGGAAGAGATGAGTTTGCAGGACATCCTTGTTGGGCTTGCTTTGAATAAGAATTCTCGGGGCGTTTCTTTCCCTCGGGAACTGAAGGAAGCAAAGGTACAAGAGTTCCTTACTCTGAAACAGGACTCCTTGAGTGTTCACGAATATGGGTTGAAGTTCTCCCAACTGTCTCAGTATGCTCCTGAGATAGTTAAGGAAATGAGGAGTAGAATGAGCAACTTTGTTGGTGAATTGTGTCGTGCTTCAAGAAAGAATTTAGGGTTGAATTTTTATTGGGGACATGCACTTTCAAGGTTAACGGTCTATGTGCAACAAGTTGAAGAAGAAAAATTGAGGGATAGAGAGGAGTACATGAACAAGAAAGCTAAGATTGAGAATGAGTCTGGGCAGCACAAAGGTGGTTTGAATCGACCACAATTTCAGAATGATAAGGGGCATGCACCATCATCATCTAGTGCACCTTCACCCATAAATGGAGTTGAGTATAATGGCCAGAATGCGCAGAACTTGAACGCTTGATAAGCCCATTCTGAACGCAGTGTGGCACAAGGAGGATCTGGGGCTTCTACTGTGCTAATTGTGTTATATGAGAGAGTGCCAAAAGAATAGCAAGGTGGTGGAAATCCAAGCAATAGAGCTGAATCTTCTTCAGTTGCTCCACCAGACAGAGCTGCACCTAGAGGAACCACTTCTGCTACTGGTGGAGGGGCAAACTGTCTCAATGCAATCACTAGCTGCCAAGAGCAAGAGGACTCCACATATGTTGTTAGAGGTATGATAAAGTATTTAGTTTCGATTTTTATGCTTTTTTAGACACAAGAGAACGTTTATGTTTTGTAACTCCTTATGTTGCAAATTTGTTTGAGATTCTTCATAAGAAACTTTGTGAACTTTTTTGTTTTTTCTTCCCCTGTTAGAGTGTCTATTCTAGCGGAAAGAGTCTATCGTTATTGTCCTAGTTTTATCATTCACAAGAACACCATGACTAATCTTGTAAATTAAAATTTGGTATATTTTGATGTCATTCTAGGTTTGAAATGGCTTCATACCTGTTATGCATAAATAGATTGTAAAACTGGAATTGTCAAGTTCCAAATTCCTAATGTTCCCGTCATAGAGTGGAGTATTAGTTCGGTAGTGCCTAAGGATCATTTTATTTCATACCTAAAGGTCAGGAAGTTGGTTTCAAATTGTTGTATCTATCACTTTGTTTGAGTTAATGACTCAAGTGTTTAGGTACCTTCCCTTCTGTCAGTTCCTATAGTAAAAAATTTCCCACATGTTTTTCCTGATGATCTATCTAGAGTCCTTCCTAAGAGAGAGATAAACTTCGCCATATATATCATTCCAAATACTCGTCCTATCACTATTCCCCTATATAGAATAGCACCACCATAATTAAAGGAGTTGAATAAGTATCTGATTGATTTATTAGATAAAGGTTTTATTCGACAAAGTGTCTGTGTATATACTACCGCCAATTGAATAAGATGACCATCAAGATTAAGTATCCTCTTTGAAGGATAGATGATATTTTCATCCATCATCTGCATGCTTCTTGCTTCTCGAAAATTGATCTTAGTCAGGCTACCATGAGTTAAAAGTTAGGGAATGTGATATTCCAAAGACAACTTTTAGAACCAGATATGGGCATTATGAATTTTTAGTTATGTTCTTTGGCTTGACCAATGCACCTGCAACATTCATGGATCTTATGAACAAAGTCTTAAAACCTTTTTTAGATCTGTTTGTCATCGCCTTCATTGATGACATACTGGTTTATTCAAGGAATTAAGAAGATCATGCTAGTCAACTCAGTATTGTTCAGTAGACTTAACAAGATAAGGAGCTATTTTCCAAGTTCTCCAAGTGTGAGTTTTGACTTAAGTATGTATTATTCTTGGGCAACATTGTTACCGGTGATGGGATTTGAGTTGATACCCAAAAAGTAGAAGCAGTTCAGAGTTGGCCTAGACCCACATTTCCAATAGATATATGGAGTTTCTTGGGTTTGGATGGCTATTATAGGAGATTTATTTAAGGGTTTTCATCTATGTAATCTCCCTTGACCAAGCTAACTCAAAAGATAGTCAAGTTTTAATGGTATGAAGCTTGTGAGAAAAGGTTCCAGGAAATTAAAAATAGATTGACTACCGCTCCAATATTGACCTTACTAGAGGTTACTCAAGGTTTTGCGGTCTCCCTTGACCAATCTAACTCTGAAAACAATCACATTTCAATGGTCTAATTCTTTTGAGAAAAACTTCAGTAATTGAAAAAGAGATTGACTACAACTCCAATTTTGACCTTACCAGAGGTTACTCAAGGTTTTTTGGTGTACTATGATGCATCCAGAGTTAGTTTTGGAAATTTGCTAATATAGAATAATAAGGTTATAGCTTATGCCTCCAGATAGTTGAAGGTTCATGAGAAGAATTATTCGACTTATATAATAGAATTGGATGCAATAATTTTTTCTTTGAAGATATGGCGCCACTACTTGTATGGTGCTAATGTTGACATATTCACTGATCAGAAGAACCTCCAATATCTGTTCACCCAGAAGGAGATCAATCTCATACAAAGGAGGTGGATAGAACTACTCAAGGATAAGTATTCTTTACCATCCAAAGAAGGCTAATATGGTTGTTGATGCCTTAAGTAGGTTATCCATGGGGAGCACCGTCCATGTTAAGACAGAAAAAAGGCAATTAGCTAAATATGTACACAGACTTGCACGTCTGGAGTCAGACTTATGGATCTCATAGAAGGAGGAATAGTGGTGATCAATGGGGTTGAGTCATCATTAGTGTCAGAGGTGAAAGAGAAAAAAGACTAAGATCCCATTTTGATTGACTTGAAGGCAAATGTTAATAAGCAAGGAGTATAAGATTTTTAACAAGGGGGAGATGGTGTGCTAAAGTATCAAGGTAGGTTGTGCATACCTAGGGTGAATGGACTCCATGAGAGGATCCTGGAGGAGGCTCATAGCTCAAGACATTCAATTCATATAGGTTCCACCAATATGTACCCAAAAGTGAGAGAGGTATATTAGTATGAAGGCATGGAGAAAGACATTGCTGAGTTCGTTAGCAAATGCCCGAATTGTCAACAAGTTAAGTGGAACACCAAAGGCCTGGAGGGCTGGCTCAGAAGATAGAACTTCTAGAATGGAAGTGGGAGATGATTAGTATGGACTTCATTACTGGCTTGCAAAGGTCACGTAGGTAGCATGATTCTATTTAGGTGATTGTCGATAGAACGAAAAAGTGAGCTCATTTCTTGCCAGTAAGGACTACCTATTCGGCTGAGGATTATGCTACGTCATACATTCAGGAAGTTTTAAGATTTCATGGAAACATCGTTTCAATTATTTCATATAAAGGTGCACAATTTACTGCTCAATTCTGGAAGTCTTCCCAAAAAGGTTTGCTTACAACGATAACTCTAATTATTGCATCCAAATGGCTTTATACGAAGCTCTTTATGGGAGAAAGTATAGATCTCCTATTGGATGGTTTGAAGTTGGTCAGCAGGGTTGATAGATCCATATCTAGTTCACCAAGTTATGGAGAAGGTGAAATTGATTCAAGAAAGGTTGAAGACGACATAGAGTCGCCAAAGTCCTACACTTATGTGAGGAGAAGGCCATTGGAGTTTGAAGTGAATGACTTGGTAGATGTTAAGGTTTCACCCATGAAGGTTGTTATAAGGTTTGGTAAAAAGGAGAAACTTGGTCCTTGGTATATTGGTCCTTGCAGAATCTCATAGAGAGTTGGAAACGTAGCATATGAGTTGGAGTTACCTCAAATGTTAGTAGAGGTTCACCCGGTATTTCATATCTCTATATTGAAGAAGTGCTTGGGTGATCCTTCATTGGTTGTACCAGCCGAGAATGTTGGGATTAAGGATAGCTTATCCTATGAGAAGGTTATGGTTCATATTCTAAATCTCCAAGTTCGCAAGTAGAGAACTAAGGAAGTGGCATTAGTCAAGGTCCTTTGGAGAAAGCAATTTGTTGAGGAAGAAACTTGGGAATATAAAGAAGAGATATTTTCACCTCTTTGAATCTGGAGGGAATCCATATCAAGGTACTAAATTCTATTCTTAGATTTCTATAGGACTATGTGTAAGCATGATATTACTTGCTTTTATTTGTTGAGTGATGAGATTATGTCACAATCCTTACCTTAGTGAACGAGATCTCATTTGAAGAGGAATTTTCCTAATGGGATGATATTTTGACATCTTGTAACCCGAAATAGCTAGGATTAAGCAAAAAAACTATGAATTGTTATTTTTTGAAAGAACAGGAAAAATCTTAAACTTTTCCCAATTTTAAAACTAAGTTTTTGTTTTTTTTCAAATGGTCATTACTTCTAGCTATGGATGAGTTAGGGTAAGTTCTTTATATGGTTGTAAATCCCATAAATATATCTTTCAAATGTCTCTTATTTTTCATATTTTTGACATTGTATGAGGGTGATATTTTAATCTGAAATAGGGTTTTGGATTGAGGAAAGTCCAATACGGATTTTACTAAGGGTAAAGTCATCTTTTCACACTACTATTTCCTAATTTGTTATAAAGGTTTATTGAGGGTAAAAATAAACCTTAATTAATTTTTAGAAATTTGAAATACACTTAGGGCTTTGGAGAAAGGATAAGAGAAGAAGGAGAAAGGAGAAAAGCCTAAGAATTCATCAAGAATGCCAAGATCTTCAAGTGGAATTCTTCGGGGGTGATCCCTATAAGGTATATGAGATCTTTCTGTGTTGGATTCATTCACCCACACACCAACATGTTTAACTAAATGATTTTTGAATAGATTGAATGATCAATATTGATGTTCTTGATGAACAATCATTGAATTCTTGTTTGTTGAGTTGTAGCGTGTTCTAGTTTATTTGTTTCATGTTTCCAAGTTGTTTTTTGGGTCTAATCTATTGGGTATTGTGGTTATTAGTGATCCTAAGTGATTCGGTTGTGATGCATTGAAGATTAGAAGGTTTAGAGATTAAAAACGAAGGAGTAATATTGGAGGTCCCGTCAAAAAGGCCCTCTGACGCCGCACCTACCAGAGCCAATCAGACAACCTCTATCTGGCAGGCTCTGGATCGCTTCCAAAGCACCTGAGATAAGAGTCTGTCTGTCAAGCTATTACTCTCCCGCCTCTCAGAGCGCCAAGGTCACCTTGAGATCCCGCTATTTCCTAATCTTTTTGTACTAATTCTGAGGTGATGTACCTACAATTACTAGTTTGATTTCAATGGTCTAAGGTAAATCTAAACATCATGAAATCATCCATAAACATGAATCATGAACATTGAATTCATAATTCACTTCGAGGAAAGTTAGGATCAAAGTAAAGTGTAAAGCTATGAAGTAAATTAAAGTAAAGTTTCTAAGTCTTATTTAAATGTTTTAACTTCATTTTAAGGCTCACACTTCGAGTCAAATAAAGAGTGCAAGTTTAAGTCTTTTATTCAATGAAGTATAATGGAAATATGATTCCCTAAACAGTTGATTAGATGAAGAGTTTCAAGTCAAGTAAAAGATATAAGGGAACTATGTATTTCCTTGAAAGTTTATAAATGTGTTTACATTTAAGTTAAGAGGAAACTATGATTTCCCAAAAGAGTTTTGAGCAAGTAAAGGGAACATTCATTCTAAGAAGGCTTTTTAAAGATAAAAAGGCTTGAGAAAATTATCTCAACTTGCAGGAATGATGTTATTTTAAAAGCATGAGATAAAGTATATTTTACGAGTAGTATTGAGAAATGATGTGGGGATGAGAGTTCATATTAAATAAAATCTCCATGTAAAACATGGAGCCATCATGCATATTAAGGGGTCATACTTTTTAGATTATCATGTAAGTTTAGATAATGCATCCTTTAGGTGGAGGATGTTCTACGCGACGACGAAGTATAGGACAGTTTTGGCAACTTTGTCAAGACAGTGTATCGCCACTTAGACTCATAATGGTGGTTATCGGTTAGAGAAACTCCCACAACAACTATGTTACTTTCATATATAATTAAAGTTTAATTTGTTATTACATTTCTTTAACAAACTATTTTTTTTACTATTTTCCAAGCTTTATATATATATATCGCATGTGTTTTAAATTGCTTCATATACATACATTGAGTTGAGTAAATTCTTGAGTTGAGCAGCGCCAAGGTAAGTGTTCATATTATTCTCATCAAGCTTAAGTTGTTGTTAGCATTCCAACATGTATATTCGTAATTCAATGTACTTATGTCAGTTTGCCTGCATCGTCTTATAATGCAGACGCATGTAACAAGGATCAACATACAGCGCATCGTTGATCCTGTTTGAGCTCTCAGAGTTAGTTGTGAGCCTCCTTTTGTATCAGAGCATAGAGTTAAAGATTCCTAGGGAGTATATGATGCCATGTCTGTAGAGTCTTACTCATAAGTGTGAAGCGTGTCACGTCTATGATTAGAAGGCTACAAAACTTAGGAATTTCTCACTTCTTTCTTAATTCTTTTCGTGCATAAGAGTTTATCTATTAAAAGTTTTCCTCTAATTCATGTTTGCGCGTGTTTAAGATCATCATTCCTCCACAAAAAGATGTCATAGGTCCACCAGGAAAAAGATATATTAAAGAACCAGAGGTACCTAAGTACAAAACGTGCAACCTCAAGGGGAAGTCACTAATGCTAAGTTCCGCGAGGCTATTCAAATACTAAGCCAAGTGGTGACTAACAAAGTTGGGCAACAAAGGGGAGCTCGACAAGAAGGAGCTGATACTTTGAGGATTTTAGAATTCTTGAGGATGAATGCCCCAAGCTTTTCTAGTTCAAGTACTACTGAGGACCCGAAAAACATTGTACAGAAGATAAAAAGGTACTTGAGGTGATACATGTGGTTTATACGGAAAGGATTGAGCTAGTTGCATACAAACTGAAGAATGTAACTCGTACTTGGATCGACCAGTGAAAGAAGGAATATGATAAGGATGCACCACATCCGAGCTGGGCTTTCTTTGAAGAAGCTTTATTGGGGTATTTCTTTCCCCTATAAACTGAAGCAAGCAAAGGTAAGAGAGTTCCTTACTCTGAAACAGGACCCCTTGAGTGTTCATGAATATGGATTGAAGTTCTCCCAACTGTCTCGCTATGATCCTGAGATAGTTAAGGATGTGAGGAGTAGAATAAGTAACTTTGTTGATGAATTGGGTAGTGCTTCAATAAAAGAATTTAGGGTTGAATTTTGATTGGGGACATGCACATTTAAAGGTTCACAGTCTATGTGAAACAAGATAAAGAAGAGAGCTGAGGGATATAGAGGAGTACAGGAAAAAAAGCCAAGATTCGGAATGAGTATGGGCAACAGTATAAACCACAATTTCAGAAAGAGAAGGGGCATGCACCATCATCTGCTAGTGCACATGCTCCCATAAATATAGCTGATAATAATGGACAGAATTTGTAGAACTTCAGGGCTAGGCCATCCCAGTGTCAAGGCAGTGTGGCACAACAAGGAAGTTGGGCTCGTACATGTGTTATGTCTTGCAGAAACCACCTTGGTAAATGTCGTGATGGCTAGGGATGTTGCTTTAAGTTTGGTCAAGAGGATTACTTCATGGTGGCGGAAATTTTTGTATTGAGATCAATATACATCAATGGCTCCGCCAGACAGCGCTACACAAAGAGGATCCACTTCAGGTGTTGGCCGAGGGGAAAACGTTCTCTATGCAATTTGTAATGACCCTTATGATATACTAGGTTGAACTAGATATTATCTAGTGTTTCATGAGTTAATAATATGTTAAAATAGTATATTTTATCATTTGAAGTCAGTTTTATATGTTTGGAAGTGAAACATCAAGGGACAACTAAGACGTTCGAAAACTAGCCTTATTTGTGTGCTAGTGTGTCCTTGTTTGTTTTGCATGATTTTAGGTGTTGATTGGAGTCTAATACAAGTGGAGATGACTGTAGTTCCTAGACGGACATACAGAGGGTCAAAAGGCTTTAGTACGACTCCCAGGGAACCACCTTAAGGGTCCCTACGGAGGACCCAACCGTTGGACAAGGTAGCTGCCAAAGGCAGCATGAAGAACCTAAATGTTGAAGCCACCTCGCGTAGCACGCCTGGGGCTGAATATGCTTGTGTATCGTGCCATTTGCACGAGGTTCATTATCTCAAAAATGTTGAGAGGCAAAATCATGAGCTGCCTCCGCGACGCACAACCACTTCCCAAATATGGTTGCGTCATTTATAAGTCAAATAAGACTTCGGAAAAGGGTCCAATTAGTGTAGGGGTATTGTGGGAACTTTGGGGATTATTTGTTGACAGTTTTAGGTCACTTGAAACCCCATTTACCCCACCAAATAAAACCCTCTAGTTAAAATAAAAAAGCTCTCCAAAACCCTTCTAAAAAAATCCTCCATTGAAGAAGCTTCAAGCTCCAAGGAAGAAGGTTATTTGTTAAAGTTACTTCACCAAATATGTTGTTTCTAGTATTAGTTTATGATTTTAATGTCAAAACCTCAATGAACCCATGCTCATGCATATTTCTAAATTTTAGCGTATGAAGTGGGTTTAGTGTATATATCTAGATAACGTTAGAAATTGTTAGAGTTGAATATCTTTGTGTTATATTATGATTAGAAAGTTCCTTAAATTCTATTTTTGATAATTTATTTGAGAAATTGAGAAAAGGTGGTGAAAACGTGGACGAATGGTAGGTTGGGTATATTGTTTAACACTTCTTGTGAAAATCTCTTAAGTATTATGCTCCACCTTTAGTGGCGGTGTTTACTTTAAGTAGATGATTATATTGTATAAGTGTGTGTATTGTGATTATGAACTTGAAGGCATAAAATGTGAAGTGAAATAATGATTATGATGTTTATTCTTGATATGTTTTAGGAGATTGAATGTGTACCTTAATGACATTATGCCTATGTGAAGTATATGATTATGTGAAGCACGATACTGTGTGAAATATAATGAATGAAGGTATGATTATGTTTAGGAGTTAATGTTATGAGAATGGTGATTATGTTAATGGTGTGCTCACATGTACACACACATTAAATGAGTAAATGAAGTTAATGAATGTGAATAGGGGATTGTAGGGTGGATACTCTTCGTGTGTAGAGATGAACTATCTTAAACAACCCCTACTAATCCTATAATATGAAAAAGGGGAGTTTTTGGGTGAACACTCTTCTTGAGTTAAGATAAAGTGTTTAGTAGCAACCTCAATATTCCTAAGAGCATTCCAAGATAGGTTGGAGGATGGATACCCTTCGTGAGTTGAGATGTGGTGAACAATTGTTATCTCTTAACATATAGTAATGAACGTATAAGACTCCATAGGGAGTTTTGCTTATCACCAAGAGCATTTGATGAAGGTGTGGTTACATTTCTTGAGATTAGATATTGTATACAATGAACGTCTTAAGATGAGTGATCCTCGTTAGTAGAGAATGAGTTAGTTATAAGCTATCTCCTCATCCCTTAACTATGCACCTATATGGGAGTAGCTATTGGAGAATCCATCTAAAGGCTCAAGAACGACGTTACCCTTGGCAACTGGCGATCCCTCATCTGGTAGGGGTTAATACCGGATTCCACGTCTAGCTCTCATGGTATATGTTGGTTAAATCTATCCCCCAAAAAAGTATATAATGAAATAGGTCTTCTAAAGGGTGTACTACTTAGGGTAGGTGGTGGAATGGGACGCTACCTACTCATTACACAAGTAGACATTTGGAAGGAGTCTTGGTGTGTGTTTATATGAATGTATGAATATGTCATTATGCAATGTAAGTGAAGTTATGTGATTCTGTGTCTTTCATGATGTGTGTGGTCTTGATACTCGTGTGAAGTAAGCCTATGGTCGGTAGTATTGAGGATCACTTAGTTGTGTATTGAAGGGATTATATGGGCGGTTTATTAATGTCTTACCTTAGTGAGTCCTAGGATAACATTGGATAGGGGAACTTCAAGGTAAAAGGAGTTCACTATAAGTGGTAATGGGAATGGGTTCAATGTAAGATGAGATGACGTAGGTTCTCTTTAAGGTTTCTTGAATTCACAACAAAGTGTAGTGTGGTGCCAAAATTTACAGAATCGCCTTTGTTCTGAAGGCCTAGCGAGTTCCTTTTTCTTTTCTAAGGCGGCCAACCTTTAAGGTTTCTTGAATTCACAACAAAGTGTAGTGTGGTGCCAAAATTTTAGAAGTTTTTTCTTATGTGCTAAATGATGATTTATATGTTGTTTCAATCATATAATTATGAAGGTTTTACTTATATATCATGAAAGCTTTATTTCAAATTAAATGTCCCTTTTCATGTGTTTTTGCATTATGTCATACTTAATACAAAGTTCGTACTATCCCCATACTTTTCTATACTGTATAAGTATATGTTTGAAGCAAGTTAATGTTTAGAAGGCAAGCTTGGGAAGTTGACTCTCTAAAGACTCGGTATCTCCTCATATATTCAAGGACATAGTCTATGATTATTTACTTTTTCATTAAGATTTATATAAGACTTAGTATGTTTTTCTTTCAATGCAAAGGGTCGTGACCCAACATATATAAGTTGTGTGTTTAAGTTGTCTTGTGACGAAAAGAGTTATTCGTTAGCATTTTAAAATGATTTTTCTTATTATTATCCTTGTGAAAAGTTTAAATTACACACTACTTTTCATATCTTATATAATGAACGATAGTTTAGAGGCTTGTAAAAGACATCAAAAGGTCAAGTACGCCTTCTAATGACTCAAGAGTGCTCCCTTCTTCTAGGGTGTACTTGCTGGTTGTGAAAAAGTTGGTATCTGAGCATAAGGTTTTGTGAAATAGTTAAGAGTCCAAAGTCTCCCAGGACAAGTCTAGTAGAGTCTTGTTCTTTGGTGTGAGTCGCGACACATTTATTAGAGTGAGGCTATAAGATGATACAAGTTTAACTTTCTTTATTACTCTCTTGTCGTGGCATAAAGCTTAACTCCCTAAAATCTCTCTCTTATATCCCTTGTCTAGTGGTCCTCTAGATGTGATTTCTTTGAAAGGTTGATGTTAGAAGGATGGAGGTAAAATAAGATGACTTTTGATGCTTATTGTGGTTTAGGTCACTACATAAGTATACGGAAAGGTGGATTTTGAAGATTTGGATGTGACACCATATATGGCTATGTGTTATATATGAGATTGGAGGTATTATGATAGAAAATTGTATTGTGGAGTAGTTGTAGCATGAAGAGAGTTAAATTGGTAGAATGAAGTCTTTTTTGGATATAATGAGTTACATTGTAATCTCTGTGCAATGATAGTAGGAAGCTATAGTGTAGATGTGTAGTGTGTGGGAGGAATATGGAAAATAGTAATAGTGGGAAGTTTCCCTTTTCAATGGCTAATGGTTTGTAGATGTCCTTGTGTTGGATTGGAGTTCTTTTGTAGGCTTATTTCTTATGAGGAGGAAATATTGTGTTTTTTCCTACCAAGGTAGTTTGTTAAGTTAACAAATGGTGGAATTCATAAAGCTAGAATGTTGGTTCCCAAAGGAATCTACCGTAATGACTGTAAAGAGAATAAAGAAATATCTATCCATGTGTATGAGGTATGTGGTGCCTAATAATTGATTGAGGTTATGTTTGAGAGAGTTTGTCTAACCTTGAATCCTATGAGTAGGGCTTTATGCTTGACTAGTAAGATGGATTGTTAGTCTTAATGTTCATAAGTTAAGGTTAGTATGAGTTTACACCTTATGAGAGGTATAGTGAATTTTGACGTATGAGACCTTGAAGATGCTTGGTAAGTCTTAACAAGAATTGATGAGAATGGGATAAAGAGATAATACAAAATACAAGCCTTGGTAAGTAATTGTTCCTTATGTATGTTTCATTTGCTCTAGAAGACTTTACCCTAAATGGGGGAGAATGAGTACAGCAGGAGGGTAGTTGATAATCCTTTTTTTTCTATCTATTCTTACTCAAGCTTGAGACCAAAATTCATAGTAGTCTTGTTATGTTTTGGAGTCTTGCATATGAGTATGAGTTGCATGTCGCCTTATGTTATGAATATCATTTTTGATATAATGTTTTGCATGCTCTGGATGATATCATATTTTCATGAATAAATTGGTAGTTACTCCATATTTCTCATGTCAATGTGTAGCTATTGGTACTAGCTTAATTACATTAAAGTTATTATTTTTATGTGCCAATGTGGGATTTGAAGGTTATTACATGTTGGGATTTGAAATTGTATGATGAGCATGTCTAATGTTGAAGAAGGTAGTTCCACCATAATTGAAGAAATTAGCGTGTGCTTTGATTTATGGAAATAGTTTTGAATTTGCTTGTGTTGCTTAAAATATTTAATGATGTATAGTTTGTGTTCCTTCTATATTTTGTGCACTGACTATGAATGTTTACCATTATTTTATGAGTTATATGTTACTAGTTGAGTCCTTGATGTCCTTAAAAGTGTTTTGTGTCATTCGACGACCCTCGTAATGAAATAGGTTGAAATAGAGCTTCACTAGTGTTTCATGAGTTAATAATGTGTTAAAACAATGAATTTTAGCTTTTGAAGTCAATTTGTTAAGTTTGAAAGTCAAACGTCAAGGGACAATCAAGACGTTTTGAAACTAGCCTTATGTGTGTGCTACTGTGTCCTTGTTTGTTGTGCATGATTTTAGGTGTTACTTGAAGTCAAAAACCAGTGGGGATGACCCTAGTACCTCTAGGGACATACAAAGGGTCAGAACATTCAAATACGACTCTCTGGGGTCCAACAAAAGGGTTCCCAAGAAGGACCCAAACGTTGGACAAGGAAGCTATCAAATGCAGCGTGCAAAACCTAAATATGGAAACCACCTCGCATCACATTCCTAGATCTGAACCTTCTTGTGCATTGCGCGAGTGACACGAGGTTCACCGCCTCAAAAATGTTGAGAGGCAAAATTAGGAGCTGCCTCCCCGACACGCAAACACTTACCAGATTTGGTTGTGTCGTTTATAGGTCAAATTAGACTTTGGAAAAGGGTCCAATTAGTGTAGGGGTCTCTTATGAAATTTCAGGATTATTTGAGGATGGTTTTAGGTAATTTTTACACGAATTTCCCCCACCAAATAAAACCCTCTAGTTCAAATCAAAAAGCTCTCCAAAACCTTTTCCAAAAATCCTCCATTCAAGAAGCTTTAATCTCCAAGGAAGAAGGTCATTTCTTCAAGTTTCTTCACCACATTTTGTGGGATTTTTCACATTGAGGTATGGTAGTTCATCCTTGAACCTTCTTTTATTCAAGGAGTCATTTTGAAAGATTTCACAAAGGATTTCAAACTACAAGTTATTCTATCCTTGACTCTAAGCTTGGGTCTTTGCATGAAAACATTTTAATGATTGAAATATGTTTTTTCTAGTATTAGTTGATGATTTTAATGTCAAAACCTGAAGGAACCGATGCTCGTACATGTTTCCAACTTTTATCTTATCAAAATGGGTTTAGTGTGTATATATTGATAATGTTAGAAATTGTTAGAGTTGAATATCTTTATATTATATTATGATTAGCTACTGCCTTAAATGCTATTTTAGGATGAGTTATTGGATAAATTGAGAAAAGGTGGTGAAAGCTTGGATGAATGGTAAAATGGTTGCATTATTTAGCTCTTATTATGAAATGCTCTTAAGTGGTATGGTCAACCTTTGGTTGGGATTTTTACTTACGTACATGATTATATTGTATAAATATGTGTATTGTGATTATGGCCTTGAAGGTATATAAAGTGAAGTGAAATCATGATTATGATGTTTATGCATGATAAGTTTTAGGAGATTGAAATGTGTACCTTAATGATGTTATGCCTAAGTGAAGTATAGGATTTTGTGAATCATACTCTTGTGTGAAATATGATGAATGAAGGTATGATTATGTTTAGGAGTCAATATTATGAGAATGGTAATTATGTGAAAGGTGTGCTAACATGTACATACACTTTAAATGAGTGAATGAAGTTAATGAATATGAATGGAAAATTGTAGAGTGGACACTCTTCGTGAGTAGAGATGAAGTGTCTAGACCATCCCTACAATTCCTATAATATGAAAAAGAGGAGTTTTGGGATGAACACTCTTCGTGAGTTCACATGAAGTGTTTAGTAGTAACCTCACTATTCCCAAGAGCTTTCTAAGATAGGTTGGAGGATGGATACCCTACGTGAGTTGAGATGTGGTGTACAATTGTTATCCATTAACCTACAATAATGAATGTAGAACACTCCATAGGGAGCTATACTTAACACTAAGAGGATATGATGAAGGGGCTGTTACACTTCTTTAGTTTAAAACTTGTATCCAGTGTACGTCTTAAGATGAATGCTCCTCATTAGCAGAGAATGAGTTAAATTGAAGTGATCTCCTCATCAATTAACTATGCGCCTACATAGGAGTAGTTGGAGAATCTATGTAACTGCTCAAGAATGACCCTACCCTAGGAAGGTGGGGATCCCTCATCTGGTAGGGATTTATACCGGGATTCCATGTATAGCTCTGATTATCTATGTCAGTTAAATATAGCCCCCACAAAAGTAAGTAATGAACTAGGCCTTATAAATGGTGTACTACTTAGGGTAGGTTGTGTTATGGGATGCTACCTACTCATTACGCAAGTAGATATTTTGAGGGAGTCTTGGTATGTCTTTATATGAATGTGTGAATGGTTCATTATGCAATGTAAGTGAAGTTAGATGATATTGTGTCTTTCATGTTGAGTGTGGGATTGTTACTTGTGTGAAGTAAGCCTACGGTCAGTAGACTTAAGGATCACTTAGGTGTGTATTAAGGGATTGTATGGGCGGTTTCTTTACATCTTGCCTTAGTGAGTTTTAGGATATATTTGGATAGAGAAACTTCAAGGGAAATGAGTTCACTGTAAGTGGTAATAGGAATGAGTTAACTGTAAGATAAGATTAAGTAGGTTCACTCTAACGTTTTTTGAGTTCACTTTAAGTTGTAGTTTTGTGCAAAAATTATGGAAGTTTTATCATATCCTAAATGATGATTTATATGTTGTTTAACTTTTATAATTATGAAGGTTTTACTTGTATGTCATGAAAGATTTATTTCAAATGAAATGTCTCTTTTCATGTACTTTTGCGTAATGTCATACTCAGAACAATGTTTGTACTTAAACCATAGTTTTCTGTACTATATAAGTATAGGTTCGAAGCAAGTGGAAGTTTACAATGCAGGTTTGGGAAGTTGACTCTCTCCAGACTCGGTATGTCTTCATATATTCTAGGACATAGTCTATGATTCCTTAGTTTTCCATTATGACTTGTATAAGACTTATTATGTATTTCTTTCAATGAAAAGTTCCTTGACCCTAAGATATTTAAGTTGTTTCATTACGTTGTCTTGTGACGACTTAGAAAATATGTTTCTTATTATTATACTTGTGAAAGGTTTTAATTCTACACTATTTTCATATCTTATGTAGTAAATGACAGTTAAGAGGTTTGTAAAAGACCTCGAAAGGTCAAGTACGCCTTGTGACGACTCAAAGAGTGCTCCCTTCTTCTAGGGTGTACTTGCGAGTCATGACAAACTTGATGTTAAACCATAAGGTTTTGGAAAATAGTTAGAGTTCAAAGTATCACAAGCCACATCTAGTAGAGTTTTGTTCATTGGTATCAGTCGCGACACATCTATGAGAGGGAGGCTATAATATGATACAAGTTTCACTTTTTTAATTACTCTAGTGTCGTGCCATAGAGATTAACTCCCTTGGATCTCCCTTGTCTGGTGGTCTTCTACATCTGATTGCTTGGAAGGGGTGTTGTGAAAAGGATTGAGGGAGAAGAAGGTGAGTTTTGATGCTTCTTATGGTTTGGGTGACTACATGAGTTTATGGGAAGGTGGATTTTAATGATTGTGATGTGATGCCATATATGGCTATGTGTTATGTATGAGATTGGAGGTATTATGATGGAAAATTGTATTGTGGAGTAGTTGTAGTATGAAGAGAGTTAAATTGGTAGAATGATAGTAGTTTAATTACGTCAAAGTTGTTATATTTATGTGCCAATGTGGGATTTGAAGGTTATTACATGTTGGGCTTTGTAATGGTATGATGAGCATAGTTCCAAATTTTCTTGTGTTGCTTAAAATGTTTAATGATGTGTACTTTGTGTTCCATCTTAACTTTGTGCATTGACTATGAATGTTTAATCATGATGTTATGAGTTATATGTTGCTAGTTGAGTCCTTGATGTCCTTAAATGTATTTAGTGTCATTTGGGATGAATGTTTTTCTAAGAGGGGGAGAATGAAATGACACTCATAATAAACTAGATTGAACTAGAGCTTTTATATTGTTTTATGAGTTAATAATGTGTAAAAATAGTTAATTTTAGCATTTAAAGTAAGTTTTGAAGTCAAATGGTAAGAAACGACCAAGAGGTTCGAAAACTAGCCTTATGTGTGTGCTAGTGTGTCCTTTTTTGTGGTGTATGATTTAAGTGTACTTTGTAGTCTAAAACTAGTAGGGATGACCCTAGTACCTAGAGGGAATACCAAGGGTCAAAATGTTCGAGTACGACTCCCCGAGAACCACATTAAGGGTCCCCAAGGAGGAACCAAACAATGGACAAGGAGGCGCCAAAGGCAGTGCGTAGAACCAAAATGTGGAAGCAACCTTGCGTCGCGCACTTGGCGCTGAAGCTTCATGTGTGTCGCGCATGTGGCACGCTGTTCACTTTCTCAAAAATGTTGAAAGGCAAAAACAAGAGATGCCTTTGCGATGCGCAACCACTTCCCAGTTTTGGTCGAGTCATTTTTTATGTAAAATTAGACTTTGCGGAAGAGTCCAATTAGTGTAGGGGTCTTTTGGGAACATTGGTTATTATTACATCACTTTAAACTCCATTTCCCCCACCAAATCAAACCCTCTTGTTCAAATAAAAAAGCTCTCCTAAACCCTTCTCCAAATATCCTCCATTGAAGAAGCTTCAAGCTCCTAGGAAGAAAGTCATTTCTTCAAGTTCCTTGACAAATTTCCTGGGTTTATTCACATAGAGTTATGGTAGTTCATCCCTAAACCTTTTTTCATTCAAGGAGCCATTTCAATGAGATTTGAAAAATGGTTTCAAACTACAACTTCTTTTATCCTTGACTCTAAGCATGGGTCTTTGCATGAAAATGCTTGAATGATTGAAATATGTTGTTTCTGGAATTAGTTGATGATGTTAGTTTCAAAATCCCAATGAACCCATGTTCATGAATATTTCCAACTTTTAGCTTATGAAGTGGTTTACTATATATCTAGATAATGTTAGAAATTGTTAGAGTTGAATATCTTAAAGGTATATTTTGATTAGCTACTGCTTTAAATGCTATTTTATGATGAGTTATTGGAGAAATTGAGAAAATGTGGTGAAAGCTTGGAAGAATGGTAAGTAGGTTATATCGTTTAGCTCTTATTGTGAAATGATCTTGAGTGGTATTGTCCTCCTTTGGTGGCGTGTTTACTTTAGGTACATGATTATATTGTATAAATGTGTGTATTGAGTATGGCCTTGAAAACATAGAAAGTGAAGTGAAATGATGGTTATGATTTTTATGCATGATATTATTTAAGAGATTGAAATGTTTATCTTAATGATGTTATGCCTAAGTGAAGGATATGATTATGTGAAGCATGCTAGTGTGTGAAATATGATGAATGAAGGTAGATTATGTTTAGGAGTCAATGTTGTGAGAATGTGATTATGTGAAAGGTGTGCTCAGATAAATACAAACATTAAATGAGTGAATAAAGTTAATCATTGTGAATAGGGTATTGTAAGGTGTACACTCTTCGCGAGTAGAGATGAAGTTTCTAGATCATCCCTACTATTCTTATAGTATGAAAAACGGGAGTTTTGGGGTGAACACTCTTCACTAGTTGAGCTGAAGTTTTTAGTAGCAACCTCACTACTCCCAAGAGCTTTTTTAGATAGGTTGGAGGATGGATAACCTTCGTGTGTTGAGATTTGGTGTCCAATTGTTATCCCTTAACCTATAGCAATGAATGTATACGACTCCGTGGGGTAGTTACAGTTCGTGAGTTGAGATGTTGTATCCAATGTACGTCTTCATATGAGTGTTCCTCGTTAGTAGAGAATGAGTTACTTAGAAACAGTCTCCTTATCCTTTGATTATGTGCTCACATAGGAGTAGGTTTTAGAGAATCCATGTAAAGGCTCAAGAATGACCGTACCCTAGGCAAGTAGGGATCCCTCATCCGGTAAGAGTTAATACTGGGATTCCATGTCAAGCTATCATGGTCTTTTTTGGTTAAAGTTATCCCCCACAAAAATATATAATGAACTAGGTCTTCAAAAGGGTGTAGTACTTAGGGTAGGTGGATGAATGGAACGCTACCTAAGAATTGCACAAGTATACATTTTGAGAGAGTCTTGGCGTGTCTTTATATGAATGTATGAATGGGTTTCAATGTAAGTGAAGTTATGTGATTTGGTGTTTTTGATGTTGAGTGTGGGCTTGTTACCCGTGTGAAGTAACTGTATGGTGGGTATTAGTGAGGATCACTTAGATGTGTATTGATGGGATTGTATGGGCGGTTTCTTCATGTCTTACCTTAGTGAGTCTTAGGATAACTTTTGATAATGAAATTTCAAGGGAAATGAGTTTACAGTAAGTGGTAATAGGAATAGGTTCACTATAAGATGAGATGAAGTAGGCTCACTGTAAGGTTTCTTGAGTTCGCTATAAAATGTAGTTTGGTGCAAATATTATGCAAGTTTTATCTTATGTGTTAAATGATGATTTATATGTTGTTTCATTCCTATAGTTATGAAGGTTTTAGTTGTAAGTCATGAAAGCTTTATTTCAAATGAAATGTCCCTTTTCATGTGTTTTTGCATAATGTCGTACTTAGTACAATGTTTGTACTAATGCCATACGTTTCTACAATCTATAAGCATAGGTTCGAAGCATGGGGAACTTTAGATGGTAAGCTTGGGAAGTTGACTCTGTTAAGACTCGGTATGTTCTCATATATTCGAGGACATAGTCTATGTTTCTTTAGGTTTTCATTAAGACTTGTATAAGACTTATTATGTATTTCTTTCAGTAAAGGGTGGTGACCCCTAGATATTTAAGTTGTGTGTTTAAGTTGGATTGTGATGACGAGACTTACTCCTTAGTATTTTATAAATGATGTTTATTATTTTTATCGTTGTGAAAGGTTTTAATTTGCTTGCTTTTCACATCTTATGTAATTAATGATAGTCAAGAGGCTTGTACAAGACCTTGAAAGGTCAACTACACCTGGTGAAGACTCAAGAGTGATCCCTTATTCTACGGTGTACTTGTGGGTCATGACACAATAACAAGCCGCCAAGAGCAAGAGAACTCGCCAATTTTTTTCACGAGTATGTAAAAGTATTTTCTATTGATGTTTATGCTTTGTTAGACCCAGGAGACTTTATCTTTTGGAACTCCTTATATTGCAAATTAGTTTGAGATTCTTCCTGAGAAACGTTGTGAACCTTTCTGTTTTTCTACCCCTGTTGGAGAGTCTATTCTAGTGGAAAGAGTCTATCATAATAATCTTATTTCTTTCAGTCACAAAAACACCATGGATGATCTAGTAGGGTAAGACATTGTAGATTTTGATTTTATTCTAGGTATAGAATGGCTTCATGCTTATTATGCATCATTAGACTATAGAACTCGAGTTCTCAAGTTCAAAATTCCAAAGGAGCCCATCACAAAGTGGAGTAGTAGTTCAACATTTCCTAAGGTTCATTTTATTTCGTACCTTAAGGCGAAAAAGTTATTTTCAAACGGCTGTATCTATAACTTTGTCCGAGTTAATGACTCAAGTATTGAGGTACCTTCCCTTCAGTCAGTTTATATATTAAAAGAGTTCCCAGAATTTTTTCATGATCATCTACCCGGAGTTCCTCCTGAGAGAAAGATAGACTTTGGCATAAATATCATTCCTGATGCTCATGATATCTCTATTATAGAATGACACCAGCAGAGTTAAAAGAGATAAAAGAGCAGCTGAAAGATTTATTTTATTAAAGTTTTTTTCGACCAAATGTCTCAGCTTGGGGCGCTCTAGTCTTATTTGTGAGGAAGAAGGATGGTTCCTTTAAGATGCGTATAGACTACCTCCAAATGAATAATGTGTCCATCAAATAAATATCATTTTACAAGGATAGATGATCTTTTCGACTAGCTTACGGGTGCTTCTTGCATCTCCAAAATTGATCTCATATCAGGATACCATCAGTTGAAAGTTAAGGAATCTAATACTCAAAAGACAACTTTATGAATCAAATATGGGCATTAATTGAGTTTTTATTTATGTACATTGGTTTGACCAATATGCCTGCATCATTCATGGATCTTACTAACAGAGTCTTGAAACCTTATTTAGATCTATTTGTCATCGTCTTCTATGATGACATACTGGTTTATTCAACAAATGAACAAGATCATGCTAGTCATCTCAGGATTGTTCTATAGACTTTGAAAGATAGAGAGATGTATGCCAAGTTCTCTAAGTGTGACTTTTGGCCTAAGTGTGTGGAATTCTTGGACACATTGTTCGATGATGGGATTAGATTTGATACACACATGATAAAAGTAGTTCAGAGTTTGCCTAGACCCAAAACTCAAACAAATATAAGTAGTTCAGATTTGTTGAAGGATTTTAATCTATTTTTTCTCCCTTGAAAAATATAACTCAGAAGACCATCTACTTTTAATGGATGAAGCTTGTGAGAAAAGCTTTCAGAAATTTAAATACAGATTGACTACTGCTCCAATTTTGGTTTTAGATGAGGGTACTCAAGGTTTTGTGGTGTTTTCTGATACATCAAGAGTTGGTTTTGGCTGTGTGTTAATGCAGAATGGAAAGGTTATAAATTATGCCCCAACAAACTTGAAGATTCATGAGAAAAATCATCTGACTCATGGTTGCAGTAGTTTTTGCTTTGATGATATGGCGTCACTACTTGTATGGTTCTCATGTTGACATATGCACAAATCATAAGAGCCTCCAATATGTGTTCACCCAGAAAAAGCTTAAGCTTAGGCAAAAGAGGTGGTTAGAACTACTGGAGGATTATGACATGAGTATTCTTTACCACCCAGGTAAGACTAATGTGGTTGTTGATGTCTTAAGAAGGTTATCCATGGGGAGCATTGCCTACGTTGAGGAACAAATCAGGGAATTAGCTAAAGATGTGCACAAACTTGAACACCTAGGAGTCAGACTAACGGATTCCACAGATTGAGCAATAATGGTAATCAATGGGACTGAGTCATCATTATAGACATAGGTGAAAGAGAAACAAGACTAGTATACCAGTTTTCTTGACTTGAAAGAAGATGTTCATAAGAAAAGATTATTAGGTTTTTAAAAACAGAGAGATGGTGTGCTAAAGTATCAAGGTAGGTTATGTGTACCTAGGATGGATGAACTCCAACAGATGATCATGGAGAATATTCATAGCTCAAGATATTCCATTCATCCGGGTTCCACCAAGATGTACTGCGATTTGAGAGAGGTATATTGGTGGGAAGGCATGAAGAAAAACATTGTTGAGTTTGTTTTCAAATGACCAAATTGCCAACAAGTTAAAGTGGAACACCAAAGGCCTGGAGGTTTGGCTCAGAAGATAAAACTTCCAGAATGGAAGTGGTAGATTATTAATAAGGACTTCATCAATGGCTTGCCAAGGTCTCATAGGCAACATGATTCTATTTAGGTTATTGTCGACTGAATTAAAAAGTCAGACCATTTCTTCTCGGTAGGAACTACCTCTTTAGTAGAGGATTATGCTTATTTGTACATTCAAGAAGTTGTAAGACTTCATGGAGTTCCGGTCTCTATTGTTTCAGATAGAGGTGCACAATTTACTGCTCAATTCTTGAAGTCTTCCCAAAAAGGTTTGTGTTCGAATGTGAACTTAAGTACTACTTTTCATCCTTAGACGGATGGAAAAGCAGAGTGTACTATCAAGAACTCAGAAGATATGCTGAGAGCGTGTGTGATTTATTTCAAAGGGAATTTGGATGATCACATACTTCTCATTGAGTTTGCGCACAACAATACCTACCATTAGAGCAACAAAATAGATCTATACAAATCTCCATATGGGAGAAGATGCAGATCTCCTATTGGGTGGTAAGAAGTTAGTGAATCAAGGTTTATAGGGCTATACATAGTTCACAAAGCTATGAAAAAGGTGAAAGTGAATCAAGAGAGGTTGAAGACCGCACTGAGTCGCAAAAAGTCCTACACGGATGTGAGAGAGCCATTTGAGTTTGAAGTGGATGACTTGCTATGTCTTAAGGTTTCACCCATGAAGGGTGTTATGAGGTTTGTCAAGAATGGGATCTTGGCCCTCGATACATTGGTCCTTACAAAATCTCAATGAGAGTTGGAAATGTATCATATGAGTTGGAGTTACCTCAAGATTTAGCAGTGGTTCACTGAGTATTCCATGTGTGTATGTTGAAGAAGTGCTTGGGTGATCCTTCATTGATTGTACAAACCGAGAATGTTGGTATTAAGGATAGCTTATCCTATGAAGAGGTGCCGGTTTAGATTCTAGATCTCCAAGCTCGCAAGATGAAAACTAAGGAAATTCCATTAGTTAAGGTCTTTTAGAGAAACCAATTTGTTGAGGAAGCAACATTGGAAGCTCAGAAGGATATGAAAGAAGAAATATCCACACTTCTTTGAATCCGGAGACAATGCAGATTAAGGTACTAAATTCTCTTCTTAGAACAATATAAGACTATCTGTAAGCATAATATTACTTGCTTTTGCTTGTTGAGTGCTGATATGATGTTACTGTTCTTAGATTAGTGAAAGAGTTCTCACTCAAGGATGAATGTTCCTAAGAGGGACATATTGAAACATCTCGTAACCCAAAATAGCTAGGATTAAACAAAGAAACTAAGAATAGTTATTTTTGGAAAGGACAGGAAAAATATTGAAAATTTCCTAAGTGCAAAATTAAGTTTTGGTCATTTTCAAATGGACATAACTTCTAGCGTAGGATGAGTTAGGGAAGTTCTTTATATGGTTGTAAATTCCTTGAAGTTACTTTCAAACGCCGCCAAGTTTGTGTATATTTGATATTGTATGAGGGAGATATGCCTATCAGAAGATGGGCTCTTGGGTTGAGGAAAGTCCAATTCGGATTTTAATAAGGATTAAGTGGTCTTTTCACCCTAGTAATTCCTAATTTGTTTTAAGGTTTTATTAAGGGGTAAACTAAACCTTAAGTTAGTTTTAGAAAATTGAAATACGCTTCGGGCTTGGGCGAAAAGAGAAGAGAAGAAGAAGAAAGGAGAAAAGGCTAAGAATTCAGCAAGAACGCCAAGATTTTCACGTGAAATTCATCGGGGTGATCCCTATAAAGTATGTCAGATATATATTTGTTGGGTTCGTTCACCCAAAAAACAACATGTTTAATTCAACGAGTTTTGAATAGACTAAATCATGAATATTGAAGTGCTTGAAGAACAATTTTTGAATTTTTGTTGGTTGACTAAAAGCATGTTGTAGTTGATTGGATTCGTGTTTAAAGGTTGTTTTTGGAGTCTAATCTATTATTTATTGAGGTTATTAGTGATCATAAGTGATTGGGATGAGACCCATGGAAGTTTAGAAGGTTTAGAGATGAAAAACGAGGAAATTAACTCACAGGTCCCATCTGAAAGGCCCTGGGCCGTAGCACGTACCCGAGATCGTCAAGACAATCTTTGTCTGATAAGCCATGGCGAATCGTGCCACCCATAGCGCCTTAGACCAGAGTTGGTCCATCAGGCTGTGGCGCTCCACGCCTCTCAGAGCGCCAATGTCACATGGAGACCCGGTTTTTTAATTATATTTTTGTACTAGTTCAAAGTGATGTACCTACAATTTCTCCTCGATTCCAATACTCTATGGTATATCTAAATATCATAAAATCATATATAAACATGAATCATGAACCTTAAATCCATAATTCAATTAAAGGAAAGTTAGGATCAAAGTCAATGAAGTAAAGAAGTCAAGTCTAAATCTATGAAGTAAGTTAAATTAATGTTTATTAAAGTTTCTAAGAGTCTTAATTAAACGTTTTAACTTCGTTTATGGCTCAAGCTTCTAGTTAAAAAGAGCAAAAGTTGAAGTCTTTTTGTTCAAGAAAGTATAAGGGAACTAAGTATTCCGTAAGAGTTGATTTAGATCAAGAGTTTCATGTTAAGTAAAGAGTAAAGAGTTGAGTTCCTTTCTCAAATGATATAAAGGAACTAAGTATCCTTAAAAAGTTTATAAATGTTTTACATTTATGTTAAGAGGAAACAAATATTTCCCAAAAGAGTTTTGAGCAAGAAAAGGAAACATTTATTCCAAGAGGGTTTTTACAGCTAAAAGGGGTTGAGCAAATTAAATCAACCTCGAGGAAGGAAGTTATTTTAAAAGCATGAGCTAATGTATATTTTAAGAGTAGTATTGAGCACCGATGTGGGGACAAGAGTTCATATTAACTCAAATCTCCATGTAAACAATGTAGTCATCATGGGTATTAATGGGTCATACTTTTTCGATGATCACGTATGTTTAGCTAGTGGATCCACTTGGTTAAGGATGTTCTATGCGACGGCAAAGTATACGATAATTTTGGCAGCGTCCCCGAGACGATGTATCATCACTTAGGCTTATAGTATTGGTTGTCGGTTAGAAAAAATCTCGCAGAAACTATGTTAGTTTCATATATACGTAAAGTTGAGTTTGTTATAATATTTCGTTAACGAACTAAGTGGTTTTACTGTTTTACAAGTTTTATACATATATATATATATATATATATATATATATATATATATATATATAT
>NC_028645.1:55946347-55966781 GCF_001406875.1 Solanum pennellii | reverse complement strand
TATATATATATATATATATATATATCACATGTGTTTTAAATTTCTTTATATACATACATTGAGTTGAGTAAATTATTTAGTTTAGCAGAGCCAAGGTAAGTTCATCTTATTCTCATAAAGCTTAAGTTCTTGTTAGCATTCCAACTCGCATACTCTTACATTCAATGTACTGCTGTCATTTGGCCTTCATCGTCTTATGATGCAGACGTAGGAAACTAGAATTAACATCCATTATATCATTGATCCATTTTGAGCACTCATGGTTAATGGTGAACCTCCTTGCTTTCCGGAGGATCCTTTTTATGCTTTCTAGTCTTTTCATTTAAGAATTTTATGGGGTCTGTCCACATATTTATTAAAGTATATTAGAGGCTTCATAGATAGATAGTCAGTAACAGTGTTTAGTATTAGTCTCTTCTTATCCTACATTTCGTATGTTAAAATAATGAGACTTAAGTGTTATTTTAGCCAATACAATTGTTTAAAGTATTTCTTATGAGAATGTTTCTAGTTTTATCATGGAGTTAAGTCTTATGCTGAGTTAAGTAAGCGAGGCCAAGAATTTGCTCAAGACCAGTATTGGTCATTGGGTGTCGGCCACGTCTAGGGTGTAGGTTCGGGGCATGACACAATGCATTAGAGAACCTTTCACCATCCACGATGTTTTCATAATAGCTTTTTAGTCTCTAGTCATTCATTTCATGCTACAAACTCACTGAAAACGTGATATATAATCATTGATCATACACACCATACTAATTAATATTTAATTTAGGAAAATAGCTCAAAAAGAATTGAGGATAAATCTAGTTGCCATTCATGTTATGTTGCCAAGCTTCATCGAGATATGTTCATTTATAAGCTTACTTGAGTCATAAACATGCATTGATTTCCATAATTCAAAAGCTTCATCATGGTTTCAAAGTCAATACATTTTCAACTTCATTTACATCAATCTCATCAAAAGGACATGCATATCTCCATAAATTCTGTCATGGTTTAAGACCCACATTATATCCTCATGGCTAAGAAAACATGGGTCCATGGGTTTCATTTTGAAACATGCAATTACTTTAATTCATGCATAAAAATTCATAAAACAATTAATTGGATTAACATTGAAAGGAAACATGACATGGAAGAAAACTCTAACTTTAATTTTAGATTTTTACTTATAAATTGGAGAATATGAAAATCCTATGGAGGAAAGAGCTCCACTGGTGTACACTACCATATATCGAAGTTCAAAGCCCTA
Organism: Solanum pennellii; assembly: GCF_001406875.1. Taxonomy (NCBI): domain Eukaryota; kingdom Viridiplantae; phylum Streptophyta; class Magnoliopsida; order Solanales; family Solanaceae; genus Solanum; species Solanum pennellii. Next base: position 55,965,526 of record NC_028645.1, on the reverse strand, counting down.
AAGAAATTTGGAGAATCAAAGGCTTGATCTTAAAACCCTAACTTGAATTCTTCTTCTTCCTTAAGAGAGATATAATTAAGAAGAGGATCTTGATAAACTTTTGTATTTGAAGTAAATGAATTACATTTAGGTGATCTGGTGGTTTAAAATCATTTTTAGGAATTTTTGTTGAAGTCAAAATGATGTAGTCTTGATTAAAAATTATTCGAAAAATAGACAATAATCCTTGATTTAAAACTGTCAAATTTTTCTCACTGGAAAGCCAAAATGGGTTGCTTAGAGTACCACGACCTTTCTAACAGGTATGAAGAAACTATATGCGACAGTACTTCACCATTGCGGGCATAACCTTTTTAATCCTAGCTTAGATTAGGCAAATCAGGTGGCGCTGGAAAGAAGACTCAAAGATTTTTACTTTGATAGATCATGGGCCACCTAATCCCTTTTGTTTTAAAAGATATTACCATTTGAAGTTGACTGTAAATTCAAAGCTTGAGAAAACCCCTTCAGGGTCGACATCGCGGTCTGTGTGGGGCTTCATGGCTTGTAAAAGCCTATAATGCTTGACAACTGACTAGGAGAGAATCACTTCTAAATGAAGTACCTCAAGAAACTTTTGACTGCCCATCAGCTCACCATGGGCCTTCTAGACATCCGGCAAGGTGAAGCCTGCACGGAGCAGGTTCTGGAAACCTACCACGAGCCCATTAACATACAGTGGTCCCCTTTACAACCTTTCTAAGGCTTTATGGAGGGTTTTATGGTCCACCATTGGGATAATGACTTACTTTGATTACCCCTTTCTAGACTTTCCCGAATCTGAGGTGTTATGGTGAGCATTTAACCAATGTGGGACAAATAAGATGACTGGTACGAATCAAATCTTTAGCCCTTGATATAAAAATTGCATTGGTTTGGTATTATGTTGTTCTTCGTAGTGTATGAAGTATTATTCAAATACTAATAAATAATAATATTACTTTGACATGTCGTGTGAGTATGTAGATGGGGTAAATCTCCCCTCATTTGTTGGCTTAACAGAGCACCGGTGACGGAACAATCGTGCATTTATATACTTTTCTAGGTATATTGGGTCCTCTTGATCGGGCATATACATTATACTCCATGTTTAGGTCACGTGGTTTATATCTATTTATAGTAGCTCCCACATGCATACTCTTATTGTATTGACCATATTATCAGCATTTACTCCAATATTCATTTCAATATGTTATCCATGATTCGTACTCGGTCTCTGCATCTAACCAAGTTTTCAGTTATACATCCATACAACCTATTGACATGCTCAGTTGATATAGTATGTATTATATTGTTCTTTTTATATCGTTCAACTTAGTATCTAAATCAGGAGTTCTTAGTATATTCAAAGTATTGTTGAATACTTTGAGATACATCATTTTATGATGTAGGTTCAGGGCCTCAACATCCAAATCACGCTTAGTAAGATTTCCATCCCATACTTAGAAACTTCAGTTGTGAGTCGCCATAGTTCTAGGGTGTTTCTTTATGTTTTATTTAGTGAACTTTTTTCAGTCTTTCGTTATTTTCTTGAGTTAGTAGGGAACTTGTCCCAACACCTCATCTATAGTAGAGGCCTTAAGACATAAAGTCAGTGTTCAGTTGTTCTTGGGGTTATTTCCCCTACATATTAAGTTCTTCTTTGATTTAGAGTCATTTTACTTTTTGATTTCTAGTATGCTTGTGATATGACACACTCGGGATTAAGTTAGGCTCACTTGTAATCCTAGGTCCGGTGTTATATTAAGGGTTAGCCCTAAGGCGTTACACATAGAATAAGATATTGTGTATGCAACATATTGTAACAAGCCTTAAAATTGATATGATAAGTAATGCTTAATGTATCTAGAATGCCAATTATTAGACCAGGTTCACACGGATTGATGCGCGTAGAACAAGACCTCGGAACCCTTGCTAAATTCAAGCCAACTAACTTGGGGAGTTATTTGAGCTAGGAAAGGTTGGGTCCAACCAAATTTCTTCACACTTGAAGAACTACCACGAAAATATAAGAAAAACAAACGTTAATCAATCATGTATGTGTACCTAAAAAACTCTAAACTTTTAGGTTCAGGCACAGGTGGACTATAGAGCTACATGATCAATGCATCCGGACATCGAGCATACATCCGAACTTGGTAGGCCCTTATTCTTTCGAGGATGCTTGCCCATTAACATTGTAGCTTAGTTGTAGGATTTAGCTAGTGGAGTATGTTCCACCAGCGTTTCTTTCCCATTTTTGTTCAGACATTGTATTGGTGCCATTGTAGCATGTACATCTTTATCGTTATAATAAACATCTTATTTCATTTGATGATCCTAATGTTAGATGGTTGATGGTGAATAATTATGTAACAGAATGTTTATTAAGGATGTTAGGAAACATAAACTTTCAAATTTTCCGCCAAAATTATCCTAGATGAAGTAAGAATGACTTATGTAGGCTTGTCTGCAACGTCTGATATGTCAATGATGCCGGTCTCGTCTGAGTCTAGATTTTGGTCGTGACAAAGCTGGTATCAGAGCGCTAGGTTGACTTCCGAGGATAATAAGTTCACATCAACCACATTGAGTAGTTTCTAAATCATGGTAGTGAAGTGCACCACTATCCCTAATTAGAGACTACATGATGCGTAGGAAAATTCCCTTCTTCTGATCTTATCGTGCCTTTTCTAATCTGTTTCTTATTAAGAGCGTATCAAACATCAACTCTTGAGATTTAGAAAGATAAATATGAGGAGAAACGAAGGCGGAGCAGCAAGGTGTTCGGAGGGAGAACCACCTGCTAGCACGATGGCTAGCAGGTTAAGGGACTTCACGAAGATGAATACTCCCATTTACACTTGATCTAAGATTGTTGAGAATCTCGAGGAGGAGTGCAGGGCATCTATGTTGCATGCCAACATGGGCCTTTCAAGGATTTTGGTCCAGGTCCAACAAGTAGAGGAAAACAGGAATAGGAAGCCTACTAGGGCAGGGAACAGGTCAAGACAATCTGAGAAGAATTTTTCAAGGAAACGTAGTACTAAAATAAGGGATAAACCCACTTTTTAGAAGAAACTCTCCTACCTAGGGGAGTGAAGTTCGTCCAAGGATCGCTATGATAGGGATTCCAAGCCCAGAATTAAGAATAGGAAGTATGTCAAACTTCATTGAGGAGAGTTTATGAGGGGCTCTAATGCTTGTTAGATTTGTAGAAAACCGGGTCACATGGTGAAGGATTGTCCGATTAAGAGAAGTCATGAAAAAGGGAAATAGAGACTTCAACCTAATGGTCCAAGTGAAGAGGCTCCAAGGAGGCAACGATTCTTCACACTCAAGTCTAGGGGTGCAGGGCAAGGCACCACTTGTGAAGTCTCCGGTGCGTAGCCTTAATTAGTCTTTCATGTATTTGACTGTGTATGGTGTTTATGCACTAGTATGAAGTTAATATGTTTGAGTCATCATGTTGGTTTCTGATTGGTATGAATTACATATTTACTTATGTTTTATGCTTCGATGAGACTTGTTTAGGCAAGAGTTTCTTAGTCTATTAATGTAAAGCTACTAGTAGGTTTCAAGGATGTACACTATCATGTTAATATGTGAATAAAATATTCACCAATGGGGAGTATTGATATCCTATGTATGCATACATTCTATAGATGACTTACTAACTATTTTTAAAGAGTAGTGGCATTTGGGAACGAATGTTCCTAGGGGGTGTATAATGTAACAAGCCTAAAAATGGATATGCTAAGTAATGATTAATGTGTCTAGAATACCAACGATTAGACCGGGTTCACACGGATTGATGTGCGTAGAACAATACCTCGGAACCCTTGCTAAATCTAAGACGAATAGGAAGGTTGGGTTCAACCATGTAGGGCTCTTGAATACGAAGATTTACTTGAAGGAGTCTTTATTTGACTTAAAAAGGGAAAATCTTAGGTTTCGAGGGTCTAGGGGTAAAATGGTATTTTTCCAGGTGACGGATAGTATCGTAATTACACTAAATATATAATTAATTAATTAATTAATAAGATGGAGCCGCATTTTTGGAGAGAGGGCCGAAATTGGGCTCTTGAAGTGATGTCTTTCTTCACCCGTGTTCAAACCTAGGTGGAAGCAACGAATTATATTGTTTTTAATTTAAGTTGGTAAATTAATGTAATTAATTTATATTTATAAGTTATTAGCTGATTGAAAATAAAAGGAAATCAAATTTTTAATAATTAAATAAAACCTTATTTGACTAAGTCCTAAACTAGACTCCTAAGCCTAAGAAAACTCTTCTCTCCCACGCTAATCTCTCTCTCATGTCTCTATCACTCTCACTCACATTTTCTCTGCCAAAATAACTCCAAAAACAGTAGGTAAACCAAAGTTTTTCACACTTGAAGAACTCACACGAAAATATAAGAAAAACAAACGTTGATCAATCATATAGGAAAAGAGAAGGTTTTCGTCGAGTTTGGTGTTGAACTTTTAGTGTAGGACGTGTGTTTGGAGGAGTTCTTTTGATAGAAAGTCGAGGTTTTAACGTCAAAAAGGTATGGGTTCCCTTCTATATTGGTCCATTTCACAAGAGACCCTTTAAGGTTTATAATATTCATTCCTAAAACAAGGATTGTTCCCCGTTGCATAACCCTGTCACTAGCTCCCGTTGAAATATAGGTTGGTTATGTTTGCTGGTACAAAACTAGGAATGAAACATGTTTTCGTGATGATTATGTGTTTATATGTATGTTTGGAATTATGTAACTTATGTTGATGTTTCCGAAAGTGTAACTACATGTGTATGTGTGTGTTGCCGTGGCTATTGTTCATGGTTTAGGACTTGAAATGGCATGATAATTCTTTATATTTCATGTACACATGTTAATGTAAATGTGATGTTCATATGAGTTGAAATGTGGCTGATTTGAGGGATAATCTCTTGGCTAGATGAATCCATGAAGACGCACCTAAAACTTTTTAAATGCACTACGAAATTCCCCTAAGAACTACTGTGTAACTTGATGAAATGATGCTTGAAAATTAATAGAAAATTTCCAGCTTCTAGTGATGAAATTCGGTCAGCAAAGAGGGTTAAAAATATTGGAAAAGAATGGATTAAAACAAGTGAGGTCATGGAGGATTGAACCCCTGACCTCACTATGTTCAGAACCATGAAAATAAAGAAGTAAAAAGAAATGTGGTTAAGGGATTCAAACCATAGTATTGACTTGAAAATGTAACTTAAAGTAAAAAAAATAAGAAATGAGAGGAGCGGGATTCGAACCCACCACCTCTCAATAAGATTTAAGGAGGAGAATAAAAGAAAAATAAAGGGGGAGGCGTGTGGGAATCAAACCCACGACCTCTTAGGCTGATTTAAGGAGGTAAATAAAAGAAAAATAAAGAGAGGATGTTGGGGATTTGATCCCAAACCTCATAGTGAACTCGAAGTAGACGAGGAGAAATATATAAAAATAACAAAGAAAAGGGGTTGTGGGGTTTTTTTCCCACAACCCCTCGGCCAAGTAAGAGGTAACTCAAAGGAGAGATAAAGAGGAAACGTTGATGTTGGGGCTCGACCTAGGGTCCTTATGTCATGTGGACCAAAATACAATAAATGAAAAAAATGTAAGTGTTGTCTTAGGGATTCGAAATTGGGTTTCCTTGGCCAAATTCCGTATAGATGAATAAGTCATACATGAATTAAATCTTCAAGAATAATGTTGTCTACTTAGATCGAAATCGAGATCTTGGCATACATACAAGATGCATAGGTCTTGTATTACATAATCCTAGGAAGATATGAATCACTTAAACGAACTATGAATGAAGCCTCATGGACACACTAATGGCCAAGTCCATTGGCATACGATGAAATGCTTATTATGTAATGAAATGATGAAACCCTAGAAGGGTTAAGTAAGAGTGTGAAACACACAAATGGCCAAGTTTATTGGCATATGATGACATGAAGATTTACGTATAAAGGGGTGAGTAATTATGAAGAGAAAATGTGCTAATATTAATGAATGTGGTGACAACTTGATATGAGGCAAAGTTAAAAGATGAGATCAATCTCAAATGAGCCTAAGTAAATGTTATCAAAAGTGTAATGTTAATGAAGACACTATTCTCTATGAACACTCTAATGAAAGTATTGAGATTAACACACTTAATACTATTGATGAGATGAGAAATCATCTACTGAGCTATGATATCCTCATACTAGAATCGAGCTTCCATTACGTATGAGTTGAATGTAATGGAACTTTATAGTGAGCATGGATATACTAGCTATGAGCGGTGATGCCTTCTTTTGGGAAGGGCGGAGGTTCACATAACACTCGTGAGATGAGACTGTCCGGATTGCTGAGTATGGGTCTCGTTATATCTCCTAATCTTCGAACCTATACTTCTAATATAAGGATATGGCGGGGTTCAATTCCCCATGTACGCTAGCATGTTTTGGGTCACATTGGCCGGTGATTCCACCTCTTTTAGGTGTGGGGTTTCATGACACTGGATTTCATGATGCTTACATGATCTATGTCTGTTAAAGTTAAAGTTCTCAATGAATGAATGAGGCCAGCCTCAAATGATGCACATAATGAAACGAATGATATCTAAGGTGTTAGGATAAGACAATAAAGAGGTGAGTTAGAATCAAGTAATGACATTAGGTCATTCATGGTCAATGCACAACGAACCCGATGAGAGCCTTAAACTACATCCTAGGTATAGCTGGTGTTTACACTGACCCATGAATTAAATAAAATGAAGTACGTAAGAATGAACGAAGCAGGCTCTGTGTTTGCTAAAGCAGACTCCCTAGGTGAGGTTCCATATGTTGAGCCCTTATTTTGGGAAGTCTTAATGCCAAGTCTATGATTCAAAGGTCTCATGGTAGATGAATAAATTATATGAACAACGTTATCTGTTATATGAATTATGATATGTGCTACGTGTACTCTGTTGTGTGCTGTGTGAAAAATGTTAAGTATGATGGTGCATGTTATACTCATGGCATAACATTCCTAATCCAAATTTGGAGAGCTCATAAACATTTCTTATCCAATTTATTAAATTTCACCCACTTTCCTAATCTCAATTTGGCAAGTCCACTGACTTGACCTGCCACAATCATGTTGCTAGGAAAGAGCTATTCTTACTCATGCATGTCCTTGGTGTGTGCTTGCATATACCCATACTTAGTACAAGTGTGTACTAACCCTATACAAGTCTAAACTTTTAGGTTCAGGTACAGGTTGACGCTAGAGCTATAAGATCAACGCTGCATCTATCTGGACGTCAAGCATTCATCCGGACTTGGTAGGTTCTCATGCTTTCGAGGATGCTTGCCCATTTACATACTAGATTAGTTGTAGGATTGAGCTAGTGGAGTATGTTCCACTAGCGTTTCTTTCCCGTTTTTGTTCAGACATTGTATTGGTGCCATTCTAGCAATTACATCTTTATCGTTATAATGAACTGCTTATTGCATTTGATGATCCTAATGTTAGATGGTTGATGGTGAACAATAGTATATGTAATAGAATGTTTAGTAAGCATGTTAGGAAACAAAAAGTTTGAAATTTTCCGCTAAAATTAACCTAGATAAAGCAAGAATGACGTATGTAGGCTTGTCTGCAACTCTAATTATTCTCTGATATCTTGTTTTGTATTTTAACATAGTTCCATGAAATCACTTGCCGCAAGAACAAACCTTTGCTTATTATTTTTAGTGTCTACCACTTAACAAATTGAACATGACATTGTTTTAAAATATTTGAAAGGTTCTATAAGGGATTCTTTTTCATCTAGACAAGAAAAACTAAGCATAAACACCATCAGTGACTCGGAATTCAGGGCAGAAAATATGTATAACCGTTGACAGGAGTAATTTTTTTCTTGATGCAGGGCCTACTTTTACTATTCTTCTTAGCTGAAACTTACTTATGCAAAAAAAAAAACCATGGGAATTATGGAATGCGAGGTAAAGTAAGATATACTATCCAGCTTTGGTGTTCCTCGGTGATGCATATGGCTTGCTGTTAATTTTCTTAGTAGTCTCATTATATTAGATATTTTGTCAATTACTGGCCGAATATTCTTTTCATTTGGTAAATAACATTGATTTCAACAAAAGTGAGTACGAAGGAGAAAGTTGTTGATGAAACACATTAAGTTGATATGATAACTAGAGTATATTCGAGGTTCCAATTGTTAGTGTAAAGTTTTAATGATAAACAATCTATCTCTTTAGAATAATAATAGTCATCAAAAAGGAAAGAATCAAGGAATATCGAAAACTGCCAATCAAGAACCTTGGCTCAAAGCTCAAATCAAGTAGAATAGAAGAAAGATTTAATCAAGAAATATCACAAAAGGATCGATTTCTGATCCCCACAATGCAAGAAGAATACCAATCAAAGGATCCTGATTTAGACGCAATCAATCAAGGATTCAGGAAGAGATTTTGAGAATACAAAAATCAAGGAAGAAAAATAACTTGACAACTAGCAATGAAAAATACAATGTATATATTCAACATAATATTCAAGGAAAGGTGAAAATAACAAGCTTACACTCGATCAACAAACTGAATATTTGAAAGAAAGACTAAAGAACCAATGGGTAAAAACTACAATCAATTAAGGAAGATACAATGGCTATAATAAAACATGCAACCCAGATCAAACGCTAGAAATCAGTCTTTAGCTTTATTCTTGGAAAATTAAGATCATTAGCGCTCTTTTCGAAGAATCAAACCTCTTGGGTTTCTATATCTTCACAAAAAAGTTTCAAGACTTCGAACAATATATATGGAGGTTCGATTGATATAAGAAAGTGTACATGAATTTTGAATAAAAAAACATTCTCTACTCTACTTTTCACAGACATTGTATTATTTATTTTTAATCTTTAAAAAATAGACAAGAGAAAATTAATGTTGGTAAGGCTTTTGTATCAAAAAAAAAAAAAGAATCTAAGTGTAATTATTCTAAGCTCATCTCTGTAATCACACCAAAGTTTACAAATGCTTGAAGAGAACATCTTTGTAACCCAAGGAACTAGATGTAAGTTCCATTTGGATCCCAACCTGTATAAAAACTTTCTCTATCAAGTTTACTTTCCAGTTTTTACTTATTCTTCTCTTCTAGATACATTCAACTAGGAGACACCTTAAGTCAACTACCCAAAGATTAATGAAACAAAATAGCAATTTACCCCCCTCTTAAACTTTCTATTGGTATTAGAGCTTCGTCTAACAAAAATTTCTATATCAAAATGTGAGAAAAAAATCATGGCACAAAAAATCATGGAAGCACTATTTCAATAAGGAACCTCTCAAACAAGACCTCCATACTTTAAAGGGAAACACTTTTCTTATTGGAAAGTGAGACTGAAAATATTCGTAAAATTCTATGATGTGAAAGTTTGGAGAGTGATCAAGCTTGGTGACATTCCTATTCCCATAACTAAAAGTTCAGAAGAAAGTCAATCATCCACAATTCCAAGCTTGGAGAACTACACAAATGAATAAATGAAGATTATTCAAATAAACTTCAAAGAAAAATAATGTTCTATATAATTTTATTAGTGGTGAGGAATATGAAAATATATCTTGTTGTGATATTTCCAAACAGATGGGGATAAACTGGAGGTAACGTGTTAAGGAACTGATAAGATCAAGGAAGCCATTATCAGGTTTCTAGTATATGAATACGAACTCTTTTAAACGGAGGAAGGATAAACAATCGCGATGTTTGCTCAACTGAGTAAGATCATTGGAGAACTAAAAGTTTCAATAAAAATATATACTCCCATAGAACATAAGAAGAGTTCTTCGAAGTTTGCAACCACAATGGCAAGCAAAATTAGTTTCTCTTGAAAGCATGAATGTAATAACCCTAACCTATTATGAGGTAAGGGGAGATTTATTAGCTTTTGAGAAAACTCATCCTAACAAAAAAGACCAAGAAGAACCCAAAAAGAAGATTGTGGCGTTCAAAGCAAATCAGGAAGACAAAGGAGAACAATAACTAGCAGAGATGAAATTACCTTAATTACCAAATCAGTGATGCGTTCCTCTAGGAAATCCAGAAACAACAGAAGAGGAAGAAACTTTGGAAAGGGAATGTATATCTCTACTAACTCAAGAAATGATAGAAAATGTTATGAATGTGGAAAGTATGGTCACATAAAAAATGAATGTCAAGAAGCAAAGAAAAACTACTCTAAAGGAAATAAAAATAACAAAGCACTAAGCATCTAGAGTGATGAAGACAACTCTGAAAATGAACATGAATAAATTGGTAACATTTCCTTCATGGCTGTTGGAGAATCAAATACAGGGGTATTTAATAATTGTAATGATTTATAAAATTTGCTAGATCGTGTTGTGACAGAGCTTAAAGGAATTTTTCCTGACTTTCGAAATCTTCAAACTAAAAAAAGAGATTTGGAAATAAAAACTGGTAGTGAGTGAAGTCGAATTGGATCTCCTTTATGAACAAATTCACTAAATAAAAGTTCCTCTTGAGAATTCCCTAAACAAATCAAACTCTTCCAAAAATTCCTCTAAAAGGTCTCTAGCAGCGAAAATTCTTCAAATGGGATTACTTTAGTTGCAGCTAGTCGTATAAGTCGAATGATTCAAGAACTTGCAGCAATGATTCCATTTCAGAAGAATGTACTCCTATATCATGCAATTATTGTGGGAAGCCTTGACATGAGTCATATAACTGCTGGTTTTGAAATGACAAGTCATCTAAATGTGTTTGGGGACCCAAAAGAACTTGACATAACCTTAACCTTGAAGGACACAAAAAGGTTTGGGTACCTGAGAGGAGATAATAATCTTGTTTTGCAGGAAGAGCACAATAAATAAACAGAAAATGGTACCTGGATAGTGGATGTTCAAATACATGACGGGAGATAAAAATCTGGTAAAATTTGTTGCTGAATACAAGGGTGGTAACATTCGTTTTGGTGATAACTCAAAAGGAATGGTAACTGATATAGTTACAATTTCTTGTAATGATTCATGTGATATCTCAAATGTTTATTTAGTGACAGGACTTAAATACAATCTCTTCAGTATCAATCAACTATGTTACTTATATCTAGAAGTCCATTTTCAAAAGAATTGATGCTTGATAAAAGATTTATCGTGTAATAATCTACTAGAAGGAAGTAGAGTAAAGAATGTATACATTCTTGACTATGTAAAAAACAACGGAGAACATATATGTCTATCTTTAATGGTTGATGATCCATGGATTTGGCATAAAAAACATTGCCATGCAAGCATAAGACTAATTGAGAAGCTGGCGAAATATGAGTTTGTAACTAGGTCACCCAAGTTGGACTATTTAAAAGATCACAGTTGTTACATGTGTGAAATGGGTAAGAAAACAAGAATCTCATTTTATGGAAAGGATATTGTCTCCACAAATTAACACCTACAACTCCGACACATGCACTTATTTTGATTTACCAGAACATGCAACATCTTAGGTAAAAGGTACACTTTTGTAATACTTGATAATTATTCTTATTTTACTTGGCTTATGTTTTTATCTCACAAGGATGATACTTTAAAAATTTGTATTTTTCCATAAGAAAGTTCATAGAGGCAAAGGTTATTATATTTTATCGATAAAAAGTGATCATGAAGGAGAGTTTGAGAATAATTTGTTTGAGAAATTTTGTAATGAGAAAGGCTATACTCGAAACTTTTCTTCACGTCGATCACCTCAACAAAATGGAGTTGTGGAATGAAAGAACAGGACAATGCAAGTTATAGGAAGAACTATGATCGTTGAGCACTCTTTTCCACAAAAAATTTGGGCATAATTTGTAAGTAAAAGCTATCATGTGTTGAATAGATGCTTAATCAGATTCATTTTTAAAAAGACACCCTATGAATTGTGGAATAGTAAGAGACCTAACATTGGTTAGTTCCATCCATTTGGGTGTAAATATTTCATTCAAAACAATGGCAAGGATAATATTGATAAGTTTGATGCATGAAACGATGAAGGTATATTTCTTGGCTACTCAATATCTAATAGATCGTATCGACTTTTTAATAAGCGTACTTTACATATTGAAGATTATATTCATGTGATTTTTGATGATTCTAACAAATCTGTTAAGGTAAGATTAAACACATATGATAAATAGAATCAACTGTTTGTATCAACTAAAAAGGGGATAAGTAGTATTGAATAGTCGATTGTAGTAGAACCTTCGATCAATTCCGTACTCAAATATGTTCCAAATGATTGGAGAAGCAAACCAAATTATCCAAACAAATTTATTATTGGAAATCCAAGTGAAGGTATGAAGACCCAAGCATCAAGAAGAAATGAGATACATGTCACACTCATCTCTCAACTAGAACCTAAGAAACTAAAAGAGGCTCTCTAAGATGAAATATTGGATCAAGTCCATGAAAGAGGAATTAGATCAGTTCGACAAAAATAAAGTTTGGACTCTAGTACCTAAACCTTTATGATATGTCCATCATTGGAAAAATGGGTTAACAGAAATATATTGAATGAATCTGGAGAATTGATCCGCAACAAAGCCCGTTTAGTGGCTCAAGGTTACTCTAAACAAGGAGTTTACTTTGATGAAACTTCTGATCCTGTAACAAGAATTTTCCGTACTTACGCAAAGTGAATTCAAGATGAGTATGATGGGCGAGTTAACCTTTTCTCTCAGACTATAAATCTGTCAATGTGAGAAAGGTACATTCCTATATAAAACAAAAATACTGCAAAGAGCACATTCAAATATTTTTCATGGAAAACTCCATGTCATTAGGCACTCCCATGAGTACCATTTGTTCTCTTGACAAAGATAATGACGGTAAGACACTCGACGAAACTAAGTATAGAGGTGTGATTGGGTCTTTACTCTATCTTACTGCCAGCAGATCATCTTCAGTGTATGCAAATGTGCTTGGTTTCATTCTTCTCCTAAATAATCTCATCTAACGGCGGTAAAGCTTAGTATTCCTTATTTAGTGGGAACATATTCTATTAGTTTATGGAATACAAAAGAGAAAAAATCCTTTCTACAACGATTATCTGACGCTGACTATGCAGGTGCTAAAGACGACACGCAAAGTACTAGTGGTACATATCACATTCAGGGAAAATCATTCATTTCCTGGAACAACAAAAAACAGGGCTCTGTGTCTGTCTCTACTACAGAGGGTGAATATATTGCCATCGGTCAATGTTTTACGTAAATTCTATGGATGGTTCTTTAATTAAATGATTATGACTTATCCTTTGAACCTCTTAACATTATGTGTGATAATTCTAGTGCTATTTGTCTATCAAAAAATTATGTGCATCATTCTCGAGCTAATCGTATTGATATCAAACATTATTTTACTAGAGATCATGTAATAAAAGGTGATATCTAAATATCCTTTATTAAAAGTAATTTTCCACTAGCTTATATTTTTACAAACAACTTTTAGAGGAAATATTTTGTTCTCTTCGTAAATCATTGTATAATTTAGACTTTCTTAAATTGTTGGTATTATTTCCTTCTTGAATGATCTCTCTTTGATCATATTTTTCATGCATCATCGTTAATATCTATGTTATCTTTGCTTTTGGATTACTACTTTGGTGTGTTTTGGTTTCCTGTTGATATTTGTTGTGGTTAATATTTGTTAAACTCCACGTTCTTTCCTTTTTGTTCATGCCGAAGGGGGCTATTATTGCTTAAATGTTGCTAAATGCTTTCTATGATGCTTGCTACCACTGTCTCTCCGTTGATTTTATTATTTTTGCAACTGGAGCTTTACATAGAAAATAACAGTCTCGCATATTTTTATGGGGAGCAAGTTAAAAATCAATCCCACTAGTCAACCACCATTCATTGTATTTAGGGGAGGAAATCAAACATCCAATATCTAAGCCGACTATAACAGGGAAGTATTTCTACTTCATATTGTCCTCATCAAAAAAGGAGAGATTGTTAGAGTAAAATTTTAATGATAAATAACCTATCTCTTCAGAAAAATAATCATGATAAAAAAGGAAAGAATCAAGGCAAATTGAATAGTGTAAATCAAGGACCTTTAATCAAATGAAGAATATCAAAAAGCTCATATCAAGGAGAATATCATAAAGATAAAATCAAGAAAGATCACAAAAGGATCAATCCTGGATCCCCACAAAGCAATAAAAGATTACCAATCAAAGGATCCTGATTTAGAGTCGATCAAGGATTGAGGAAGAGAGTTTGAGAATACAAAAATCAAAAAAATCAAGGAAGCATAATATCTTGACAACTAGTGATGAATAATACAACGGCTATATTCAAATCAATATTCAACGAAAGCTGAAGATATGAAGCTTTCACTGGATCAAGGAAACTGAATATATTAAAGAAAAACTGAATAACACAAAACCTACAAACTATAATCAATTAAGGAAGACACAACAACTATAATAAAATAGGCAATCAAGAACCACGACAGGAAATCAGTCTTGAGCTTTACTATTTAAAAATTAGGATCACTTGCCTTCTTTTCCAAAGTTTCAAGACTTCAAACACTATAAATGGAGGCTCCGTTGACAGAAGAAAGTGTACAAGAAGTCTGAATCATCGCACATTCTCTACTCTACTTATAACAAACACTGTATTACTTAGTTTTACTATGTAAACAAAAAATAGAGAAGAGAAAAATATTGTTGGTAAGGCTTTTTTATTAAAAAAAAAAAAAGAGTGAAACTAATCACTGAGTGCATCTTGTCTACACTCATCTCTATACTCACACCAAAGGTTACAAAGTCTTCAAGAGAACACCCTTACAACCCACCATAAAACCCAAGGGGAGTGGAAAAAAGATCAACGTTGGATCCCAACAAATAAAAAAAAATTTTTTTTGCCATCTTTTATTTCAAATTTTCACTTATTCTTCTTAGCTATAGTCGACTAAGAGACACCTTAAATCGACTACTCAATGAAAAATGGAAAAAAAAGGAAATACCTCCCTCTTGCACTTTCACCAATGAACAGGAGAAAAAAGAGAAATAAGTTGGGATGTAAAGGTTTTTTTTAAGATTATTATGTCTTCTAAGATACTAAGGTACAAAAAAATCATCTTTCCTTTTTTCGAAAAAGAATCTACCCTACTGTATAGATCTCTTTAATCTTCTTTTTTTAATAGAGGGGCTGATGTACATGCATGTTACAACTGTACCTTTTCACAATTCTTAGGTGGTACGGGTACATCTCACAAAGTCAATTATGAAACGCCTTTTTTGATGCATCATTTCAAAGGAAACTCCTATTTTATTATGGTATCAACTATTAGTTGTGACTTTGAACTCTGACCAAAGATAATGTGGACAAGCATGTAGAAACAAGGGAAAATATATAATCCTTGTAGTCAAACAGTTTTAAGAATTTGAAACATATATTTAGTTATTGTTATGGTTATATTTATTGATTTGCATCCTTTGTTAGACACTAAACAGAGGTAAGAGGGGAGAAATGAGAAGTAGCTAAGGTAACTTTAATGGTATATCTTAATGGAAATAATACGAAGTGAAATGGTATAAACGCCCAAGGACTATGCCTTTTGTGAAGCGCTGCAGCTCTGAATCAAATCACCCATTTTTCGGAAGGTCAATGTGTTGCATCCACAACATGTATATATCTTGTTACCTTTTCTAAGTTTTTATTTTCTTTTGGTATTTATAGACTACATGTACCATTTGTGAACCTCTTTTATGCAGTTTAGACTTGTGATTATTCAACTACCTTATATTTGTTCATCTTCGCTGTTTAGAAAGTTAACTAAAACACCTTTGACATTTCTCAAAATTTTGGAAATGAAGCTAGTCTTTTTTGCTCAAATAGCGCCAGAATTTTGTGTTTAGTGCATGGTAAATGTAAAATTTGCCAGAGCTAGCTCTTCATGTGTTTCTTTCTAGATCTACCCTGCTTTTTCTTATTTTTCATATGAGATATCAATGAGGTTTCTGGTTAACTTTTCTGTATTTTGAACTTTCAGGATGTTAAAAAGCTGTGTGGAACAACAAATCCAGTACATGTAACTACGTGGAGCGCAATGAAGAATCGTGGGCTTTCTTTGGTTTTACAGTTCATTTGTGATGTACTAATTTTCTTATTATGTGCAACGTATAGAGGTAGACTTACCTAAATCTACTAATTGCATCGCACATTGTTTGTAGTTTTAAAATTCTCCTTACCTTGAATGTCTGTTGTATGTATATTGATATTTACTAGAAGATGATAGTAAATGATGATAATTTTAGACAAATTTTTTCTTTATAAGGTCTATAAATCTTTCTAACATTGCTATTTTACTCCAATTTTTAGTTACTTTGCTATTTTGTGGTCTGTATTTTCCTTTCCACTTCACTCTCTTTACCCCGAAAAAGGTAAGCGTAAGGTTTGTGTGCATCAGAATCTACTTGGAATTATATTGCATATGTTGTTGTTAAATGTTTATCTGTTTCACAAAAACCACATACTTAGAATGCCATGCTATTATATTATTTAATATGAGGAGCACGAATCTAAATTAATCTATTAGTATGTCTAAATAAGATCTATTTTTTCCATACATCTTTGGAACTTCCTATTTGTATTTTGGGTCGTTGCTATGGGTTAATATACTACAGAAGGACTTATTTACCTTTTTGATATTGAATCCATGTACCGGAAATTTTCATGTGTTACGTAATACAATACTTGGTTAGGATTATTTTATTAGATACGAATTCGGTTATGATGTATCTAAAGATCATTATAAGGTTGTGAAGATATGTATTTTAAGTCAAATTGAAGGCATCTGTGAGATGTTGTAAGGTTTTACACCTTAAAGGCCTGTTCTTGGTAAAAATACAAGATTTTACAGGTGCTTTTATAAAAGAAGAGGTGGGATTGTTTGTAAATGGCACTCTTAATTTGGAAGGAAGTTATTGCCGTGGTTCTTGGGAGATTGTTACTCCGGATTTCAGTACAAAAACACATGGGAAAATAGCATTACCTAGTTATTAAAATGGAGGCATTCTATATTGGAAATTATGTTTCGAGAGGGTATTCATTTGCTTGTTCTAACTATGATGAACCAAATAAGATGGATATGTAAGTTATGGAGTACGGTGTTGAGAAATTGTGGAATAAAAATTTATTTTTTACAAAGTACTATACAACGAGTTGGATATCTTATCAGAAAAAGTAACATGTCTGCTCAAGTGGTTTCATGTTGATTAGTTGAAATCTAAGTGCTGCAAGTTGTTCAGTGCAAATTTTTGGATGTTCTTTGCTCTCCAGTTAATCCAATTATGCATCTTTGTGAACGCAAATAGCCTTACACTGAAACATTCAAAGTCTCACAATGTGTGTGTGTGTGCGTGTTTTCATGTGGATGTACTTGTAAACCGCATGGAGGTACAAGGTATATGGTGAATAATCACTGGCTGACTCTATGCCAGCAACAGCGGTAAATAGATTATGAATGGGCGTCAAATAAGCTTAATTTAGATGAATCAAAATAGGCAAAATTAATAAATGAGCTGGCCCAAATGTGTATCAAGCGAGTTATAATTCAATTTCACAACAAAGTTAAAAGTTGAATTTAGTTAATCAAATGAGCTATTACAAATCTGACTTATTCCTGTTGAAAAGCAACAAGCAAATAAACAATATGAAAGGCAAACTCTTGTAGGTCCAACTCGAGTTCCTCGGGTTTGAGCTGCAGCTTCGGCCACGTGTCTACCAAATTCGTTAAGCTTCATTTACTAAAATGCAAAATTTACGAAATTGAAATTCTTGCCTCTTTTGCTTCCATCCTTGTAACTGTTTACAAAGTTCTCATAAACCGTTATTAAGAAGGAAGCAAATTCAACGTGAAAGAGAGAGGAGGTGGTTCAATGACTAAATTATATGTGCTCTTCATTCCCTCACACTTCTTCTATTCCTGGTAAATTAAACTTTTATGACTAACTAATTAATATTTCTTTTAGCATTTACTGTCTCTTTTTTCTACTAGCTATAATATAGTTTTCCTTGAGACGAGGGTCTATGGGGAACAAACTCTCTACCCCCCCATAGTAGTTGTAACGTCCTCGTATTCTGTAATCTCTTGAGACCCCAAATAACATAGGGTATGTTCTTTTTACTTAGTTGCTGAATGTCTCAATTTGTGTTTAAGGTACCATGTGGAGGATTTCAAATCACGATGAATGGTGACATCCTTTAACAAGTGATAGTGTACCTGCTACACACAAGACAGATTAATGGTTGTAGATTTAACTCTTTGAAAAAATACTTGTCATATGTCATGTAGTTAGTGCCATTAATTCATTGTATTTTGAACAAATGATAACCTACATGAAATAACATAAGTTTGCTAAAGGTCACGACAACCCTATGGAAAAGAATACAAAAGAAGGGACTTGAGAAGCCAAAGCTTGAAAAGTAAATATATTCAAGAAGCAAAGCTGGAATGGTAAGAGATTCAAGAATCATGCTGGACAACAAATAAACGAGGCAATAAGATATTGCTAAAATAAATATAAGTAAAATTAAGGAAAGGATTAAAGATTATAATTTGGAGATCAAGACAAGATTCAAGGAAGATATTGAAGATAAGCCAATAACTTAGAAAATCGTCCAACAAAGGAATTAATTTATTTAGTCATGTACATATCTAATGTGGAATGATTTAGAAAATCAATTACAACTAAATAAAGGAATCAATCATATAATCCTTGATTGATAAATCTCTTTGGTTTTATAAAAATAGCAATACCTTCAACGTATATATGAATCATTCAGTCACGACCCAAAACCGAGCCGCGACTGGCACCCACACTTATCCTCCTATGTGAGCGAACCAACCAATCTAAACCCTAACATTTCAATTTAATATCAACAGAAAGTAATGCGGAAGACTTAAACCCATTAATAAAAACCAATTCAATAACTTCTAAAATTCAACATCTATTATTCCCCAAAATCTGGAAGTCATCACCACAAGAACATCTATGATCAAATTACTAAACTAAGAGTACTCTCAGAAGCTAAATAAACAAAAGCTAGTCCATGCCGGAACTTCAAGGCATCAAGACATGATGAAGAAGATCCAGT
>NC_028645.1:55940946-55941330 GCF_001406875.1 Solanum pennellii | reverse complement strand
AGTCATATAACTCGTTGGACTCAAGCTTAGGTCTCTGTGAGAACGACGAAGTCTGGGGATGACCTCCAGACTCAGAGAAGTGTTTACCGGTCTACGGTGAACCCCCAACTAAAGTCTGTAGTGAAGACTGAATTGGTCGGACTGAGTAACCTCCTGAACCCTGTCCTCTAGAGTAAGAACCATTAAAGTCACCTCCTTTTCGAAACCATTTAGATGTCGATGCCATGGTGAAGTCGTCTGGCTTCACTCCCTCCACTTCTATCACGAAGTCTACCAACTCTTGGAAGGATTTCGCTGTAGCCGCTACCTGTAAGATGAAATCCGCAAATCTGACCTCAACCCTTTCACAAAACGGCGAATCCGCTCTTGTGAACTGAAGCAAAG
>NC_028645.1:55939650-55940111 GCF_001406875.1 Solanum pennellii | reverse complement strand
ATACAAGTAGGGGTCAGTACAAAACACGGGTACTGAGTAGGTATCATCGGCCAACTCAAAATAGAAAACAGTATATATCAGATAATATCATAAATCAACTACAATACTCAACAGTAACAACAACAAGTACTATAATCATTAATATGTACCGCCAAGTTCAGACATGAGGACTCAAGCCTCAATACCATACTCATTTGGGAATTAGGTTCATTAGATTGACTATATTAACATCTTTCAAGATTCATTATCTTTAGTCCTCTTGTGTCGGTACGTGACACTCCGCTCCCCTACTACTATGTGTCGGTACGTGACACTCCGATCCCCTAATTCTACGTGTCGGTTCGTGACACCCGCTCCCCTAATCTCATTCTATTAATTCATCAATCCTTCTTTTATACCAAGGCATCATCAACCCCATTACTTTAGTTCATCAAGCCTTCTTTTATACCAAGGCATCATCA
>NC_028645.1:55866258-55939392 GCF_001406875.1 Solanum pennellii | reverse complement strand
CGAAGATTCGTGATCAAGCAAGCAAATTCCCTAAAGCTTGTGTTTCCTCTTCGTTCGTTTCTCTCTTTCTCGTTCGACCCTCTCTCTCTCTTTGTTCTTTCTATTTTTCTTATTCAAACCCTCTTTCTTTTACCCTAATTAGCATATAATTAAGTATAAAAGATGGCAATAATAACCCACTAATTAACTCAAGGTTACCTCTTTTAACCCCCAAGTAATTAGACTTATTAACATTAACCCACTAACTTTATAATTAAAGTAGGAAATAGTCCAAAACGCCCCTTAATTTACTTAACAGAAATCCGACCCAGCCTGGTATTACGCAGTCTGTGACGGGCCGTCGTGCCTGCGACGGTCCGTCCTGCTGCTCCGTCACAGAGTTCAGAGACTCAATTTCCTTGAAGAGTCTGTGACGGTCCGTCGTGCCCACGACGGTCCGTCCTGCCATTTCGTTACGAAGTTCAGAGAGTCGATTTTAGTACCCAAATTTCAGAATTCTAAGTGTTTTGGAACGAGACCCCCTCGACGGTCCGTCGTGTCCATGACGGTCCGTCGTGGGTTCCGTCGTCTCAGCTAGTTTTTCCAGAATTAAAATCTGCAGCTCAAAACGACTAAACAGGTCGTTACACATTCTCAGCCCTAGATATGAAGTACACAACTTCACTTGAACTTATTTGTAATCCCCTTTCATCTTTGATAAAACTTTGTACATGTAAGTGAACAATTGTAAAAAAAAAAGAGAGAAGGAAAAAATTCTGAGAGTAAGTTTACAAGTACATGTAGTGTAAAAGCTAGAAGATCTGATTTGCATATCATACATGATTGAAAGACTACTTATTATGTATACCATGTTCATCAAGTTTTGAAGGAAACCCTTCAATCTAAAGGGGACTGAACTAGGGAGCACATTGGTTATCTAACCCAATATAAAACTTCCTCTGTTCATTTACTTATAGTCAATTATTTTATCTTACTCTTTGGAACAAAATTTCAGCATTGGTCAACTATTTTCCACGATTAGTCGACTAGATAAATATTTTAATTCACCCCCTCTTGTTTTTCAATTGGTATCAGAGAAGGTCTCACAACTTCAGTGTTTAACTATACTTGAGAAATAAATCCAATGACACATTATCAAATTCATGGCGCGTTACTTCAAGATGAACATTCGTCACACCGACCAACATACTTCAAATAGACAACACTACTCTCACCGGAAAGATAGATTCAGAATAATTTTTCATCAAATGATCATCAAGATAGATTCAGAATCTTCGGAACTCCAGTGAGTCCTTCTACATGTGTGGAAACCAATGAAATAGGTAAATCAGTTGATGAAAAAACATATCTAGGAATGAATGGTTCTCTAATATATCTCACCGTCAGTCGACCAGACATCATGTTCAATGTGTGTAAATGTGCACGTTTTCAATTCGCTCTTAACGAATCACATCTCACCGCGGTGAAGCGTATTATTAGATATCTTATTGGATCATCAGATATAGGATTATGGTACCCTTTTACAAATAAATTTGATTTGATTGGATATTCAAATGTTGACTTTGTATGTTATTATAATGATAGAAAAAGCAAAAGTGGGACATGGCAATTTTTAGGAAAATCTCTTAACTCATGGCATAGTAAAAAGCGGACTTCTATGGCTCTTTCAACTATTGAGTCTTAATATTTGGTGGTTGGTAGTTGCGGTACTCAATTACTCTAGATGATACATAAACTTCTAAACTATGGTCTAACAATTCGATAGAGTACCTATTTTTTGCGAAAATACTAGAGCTATTAGATTATCTAAATATACCGTACATCATTCTCAGGCTAAGCATATTGATATTAAACATCATTTATCCGTGATCATGTTGAAAATTGTTATTTTATTTTTGAATATGTTGACTCTGACAATCAGTTAGCAGATAATTTTACTAAACCCTTACTTGAGTAAATATTGTGTTTCCTTTGGGAAACCTTGGTATTATTGGACAAAGACATTAATTTTACCGTCTTTCTTTAAATTTCTTTACAGTTTTTTTTTCTTCTTTTGTAGTGAAATGATGACTGACCCTCTTTTCCATAAAACTTCTTTGTCTTGTTTAGACGTCACCTCAACGTCTCTTCACCGCCTAACCCTTTTCACCTAATCTTGAAGCACTTGTTTCCATAAGACCCTAATTTTTGTAGTGAAATTATGACTGACCCTCTTTTCCATAAGTTCGTTTCATTGTGCAGTGAGTGGAGCGGAATATGAGAAAATATCAACATGTGATACCGCAAAAGAAATGCGAGACAACCTAGAAATAACCATTGAATAAACCACTAAAGTAAAAGAAGCTCGCATCAGTTCACTTGTAAATTAATATGAGTTGTTAAAACTGGCCAAAGATGAAAATATTGAATCCATGTTGTTGAGATATAGAAAAATTGTCTGCGAACTCAAATCTCTTGGAATGATATATTCAAATGCATTATATGTGGGAAAACTGGTTAGAAGTCTTCCCAATGTTTGGGAAACTATAGTCGTCATTCTTGAAGTTGAAGATCTCCATAGAATGACATAGGATGAACTTCGAGGTAACTTAATGGAATATGAAAAAAATCATATTACCAAGTACAACAAAGAAGACAAAGGTCTCACCATGAGTTTAAGAAAAATGAATTCAAAAAAATTGACGA
Organism: Solanum pennellii; assembly: GCF_001406875.1. NCBI lineage: Eukaryota > Viridiplantae > Streptophyta > Magnoliopsida > Solanales > Solanaceae > Solanum > Solanum pennellii. Next base: position 55,936,707 of record NC_028645.1, on the reverse strand, counting down.
TCACTGTTATGATTGTGTAGAACCAGAACACATCCAACAAAACATTCCAAAACAGAGAAGAAGAAACCGTCGAAGAAATGAAGATCCAAAGAGTCTCAGATCATGGGAACAACGGGAAACAATCGATGATGATTATGGTGAAATGGCGAACCTATGTTTTATGGCACTAGGTGAAACAAGTAAGGTAAGACCTTCTAACTGTTCAAACTGTGATTATTTACAAAACTCCTTGGATATGGTAACTGATGAATTACAGAAAGTTATTGACGAATACAACAAGCTTGCTCAAGAAAAGAAAGACTGCCAGAATTTTATTGAAGCAATTCAGATTGAAGTAGACCTATTAAAAAAAGAACTGCAAGAAGTAAAGATGCAATTAAACAGCAGAAGAATGTTTTCAAGTCACAGTTCTATTTGATCTAACAGAACTTCAATCTATTACATAAACTACCAAAATCATAGATCAAATGGATCAAATAGATCCACTCAAAATCATTATTCTTGTAATACTTTATCTCAAGTTATTTGTTTTACTTGTGGTGATATAGGTCATAAATTATTTAATTATAGAAAATATTGTTTTGGAAAGTGGATTTCGAGACCTAAAGCTACTAATCATCAAGGACCCAAAAACACTTGGGTAGCTAAAATGAAATTAATTTCTTTATTTTGTAGGAACAATATAAGAAAATCTACACGAAAGGAATGTCGATACTTGACAGTGGATGTCCCAAGCATTTGTGCAGAAAGAAAGAAAACATAAAGCCATCAAAAGTAACGATGGAAGATGTGTAAGATGCGGAGACGATGCAAAAAGAGAAGTAACATGTGTTTGTACCATTACTCTAAGTTCATCATGTGACTTAATTGAATTTTATCTAGTTGAAAGACTTAATCATAATCTTCTCAACATTAATCAACTATGCGCTGCTGGATTTCAAGTTACATTCAATACAAAAACTTGCATCAGCAATTATCCAGAGAAGAAGCTGGAGTTGGTACCATTACTCTAAGTTCATCATGTGACTTAGTTGAAGTGTATATAGTTGAAGGACTTAATCAAAATCTTAGAATTAATGAACTATGCGATGCTGGATTTCAAATTATTTTCAACACAACAACTTGCATCATCAATCATCCAGAGAAGAATCGTACTCTCGTTGGAGATTGACTAAACAATATATATGTCTTAAATAATGTTGATTTTCTCCCTCTCACTTGTCTTACTGCATTCACAAATGATTCTTAGCTATGGCATCGTAAACTTTGACACACAAGCATGTATGCTCTTGAGAAACTATCCAGACTTAAATTAGTCATTGGCCTACCTAAACTAAAATTAGAAAGATCACATCTGTGATACATGCAAGCTAGGCAAGCAGACTCAATCTTCGTTTATGGTAAAAGATATCGTATGTTCTTCTAAACCTCTTCAACTCCTTCATATGGATTTATTTGGCCCTACTCAGATTGCCAGCATTGAAGGTAAAATGTATGATTTTGTTAATTTTGATGAAATGATTCACTTGGGAAATTTATATTTCTCACAAACATAAGGCCTTCACAAATTTTAAAGAGTTCTGTAGAAAAGTTCAAAGAGGAGCATGTTATTTTATTATAACAATTCATAGTTATTATGGTTGTGAATTCAAGAATAAAGCATTCAAATATTTCTGTGCTCAAAATGGTTTTACCCAAAACTTCTCCTCACCAAGATCACCTCTGCAAAATGGAGTGGTGGAAAGAAAAAATCATTCTCTACAAGACACAGCAAGAACAATGTTACAAGATCGAAGTCTTCCTGACAACTTTCTGGCAGAAGCCGTGAGTACTGCATGTCACAGTCTAAAAAGGTGCCTCATCAGGCCAGTTTTAAAGAATACACCTTATGAACTTTGGAGAGGAAATAAAATAACTGTACGCTAGTTTCACCTATTCGGCTATAAGTGCTTCATTCATAACAACAGTAAGGTTAATATTGGTAAGTTTGTCAAAGAAGCGATGAAGGTATTTTTAAAGGTTATGCAATATCTAACAGGGCTTTAGAGTGTTCAATAAAAGAACCTTAAGTGTTGAAAATTTGTTTATGTGGTTTTTGATGAAACTAACCCAAGACTGTATGAAATAGAAAATTGTGGAGATAAAATTGTCCCTAGTCAGATCAAAGCCATTCTAATGGACACTACTGAAACTAATATTTACAAGTCAACCGACTACACCAGTTGACAAAACAAACTTTCCTAGGGAATGGAGACATAATTCTAGCTATCCTAAAAATCTTATTGTGGAAAACCAGATGATAAAATCCAGACAATATTATTCCTATGAAAACAAGCTTCCTTGGCGTTGATATCCTAAATGGAACCAAAACCAATAAATGAAGTTATGGAAGATGAGTAATGGATACAAGCTATGAAACAAGAACTTGATCCTTTTGGAAATAAATAAATCTGGAAACTTATTGAAAGACCAAAAAGTTGTTTAGTTATAAGAACCAAGCGGGTATTTAAAAACAAGTTTGATGAAAGCGGAAAGATTGTCATAAATAAAGCCACATTAGTAGCTCACAGTTACTAAAAGCAGGAAGGAGTCAACTATGATGAAACGTTCGCTCCGGTAGCAAGGTTAGAATCCATTCGTATACTGCTAGCTTTTGCATCCTTCAATCATTTTAAACCTTTTCAAATGGATGTTAAAAGTTCCTTTTTGTATAGTTTTATTAGAGTGAACATTTCATAAAACAACCTACCGGTTTTGAGAATCCCTCTTGTCGTTATTATTTTTTTAAATTATCAAAAGAGCTTTATGATCTTAAACAAGTTCCAAAAACCTCGTAGGAAAGTCTGGGCACATTCCTTATAGAAAATGATTTTCAAAGAGGAAAAATTTATAATATCTTGTTTACAAAAAAAATCTTATTCATTCATTCTCATTGTTCAAATTTATGTTGAAGACATTATCTTTGGAAGCTCTAATGTCTCTCTCTGTGAGAATTTTGCTAATTTCATGAAAGACAAATTTGAAATGATTCTTATGGATGAGTTCTCATTCTATCATGGGATTTAAATCAAGCAATAGGAGAAAGGAATCTTCATAAAACAAAGTAAGTATGCGAAGGAGCTAATAGAAATGTTTGGAATGGAAAAAGTTAAACCCTTTGGAACTCCAATGTGTCCTTGTACATGTCTAGAAACTGATGCAACAGGTAAATAAGTTGATGAAAAAAGTTATCGAGGAATTATTGCTCCTTTAGTATACCTCACAGCTTGTCGACCAGACATCATGTTCAGTGTGTGTAAATATGCACATTTTCAATTTGCTCCAAAGGAATCACATCACACCGCGGTGAAGCGTATTATTTAATATCTTATTGGATCATCAAATCTAAGATTATGGTATCTCTTTTCTAATAATATTGATTAAATTGGGTATTCAGATGCTGACTTTGACAAAAAAAAGCACAATTAGAACATGCAAATTTTAGGAAAAAAACACTCATCTTATGGCTTCTTAAAAAGCTGATGTCTGTGGCTCTTTCAACTACTCAGTCTGAATATTTGGTGGTTGGTAGTTGCGGCATTCAATTACTCTAGATGATGCATCGAATTTTAGACTATGGCATAACATTTGAGGAGTACATATTTCTTGTGACAATACTAGTGCTATTAGCTTATTTAAATATATCTTACACCGTTCCCTTGTTAAGAATTTTGATATTAAACATCATTTTATCCTTAATCATGTTGAAAGTGGTGATTTTGTGCCTAAATTTGTTGACTCTGAAAATCAGTTAGCAGATATTTTTACTAAACCCTTACTTGAGTAAATATTTTGTTTCCTTCGGGAAAACCTTTGTATCATTGGACCCAGTCATTAATTTTACCGCCTTTCCTGAAATTGCTTTTACTTATTTTTATTATTTTTTGTAGTGAAATTCTGGCTTATTCTCTTCTCCATAAAACTTCTTCATCTTCTGCAGGCGTCCCCTTATTGTCTCTTCACCGCCTAACGCTTCTTCTTGTCTCCTTTTTGTCTTCTCTCTTCTCATATCATCTTTTAATCTTCTCTTCTCTCACTAAAATGACTCACTCTTGCTCTTTGGCATCTATGCAAAAAGCTTTTTTATCACCTTCTACTTTCCTCTAAATAGATATCTCCTCAGCTAATTCCTTTGAGTCGTAATCAATGTACCACCCTTCCTCGACCAAAAAACGTTCATTCTCTTCCAAGAGAAAAGTTGGCAGAAAAGCTCTCATTGTCTTTTGTGATACTTTCACATTACATCACTATTTTCTTTGCTAGGGGATAGAGAAGAAGATGCGGCTTGTCTCATTCTCAAAACAAATTATTGTATTCAAAAGAGTGATAAATATTGAACAACTTGAAGACTCTCACTGCGTAGTAAGTATTTTTTCATGCTCAAAAGTAATCTCTTCTATTGCATCTCTATTTGAGTGAATTCTTGGAAGAACATGTTTGTCTTTTTTATGCAAACCTCTGAATCTCTGCTGAAACTGGTGAATGGGAAACCCTAGTTTTGGTTCATAATTTCATTTTTAATGACTTTGTTTAAAGAAAGTTTTTTATCTGAATTCTCTGGAAATATTCTATTCATGCATGGTACTCTATGGCCTGATCAATTTGAAGTTTCTCTTGAAAATGCTAAGGTGTTTATTGATGAGTTTGGATTTGATATCTCTAGCTTTGGTCCTTTATCCTTATGTTTTGAGTTTTGTATTCTCACTCATATTGTGGCTACCACCCTTGTCCCTCTGAAGGGATCTCTAAGCAATATCTCAACCCAAATATTTTTGAGTTCTACTGCCTTGTCACAAGGATCCCTTTAAATTGGGCTATGTGGTTTTGGGAGTAAATAGTTTAAAGTGTTGAAGACAATAACTCATCCACAAACTTAATATACAGACTGCTTCTCTCTAGAATAATTGTCGATTCTCTGGTGGATATATCTAAGTACAGGACTACTCTAATCTATGCCAGTTATGACATTCGGACATTCTCAAGCATGGGCTATGTGTTTGTTAATGAGAAATGGTACAAGAAGGAATATATCCAAACTAGAACTGAGACGCCACGGGTGACTCGTATTTTGATTATTTCGCTGCACTACTCATCAAAAAAGCAGACCATATTAAGGTAAAGATCGATGGATTTAAATCCCATGTGCAAGTTATACAGGATAACTACACAAGGATTCTAGCAAAGATGTTGGAAAGTTATGGCTTGAATAAGGGGTCCTTAAGAAGGATACTATTCATTCAGCAATAAAATTCTCATGCAAGTCAAATACATAAAACTTTGAGCCTACTCTGCTCAGAATTAACTAGATGTAACAATGCATACCTCTTACTGTACTTCTCAGAATACTGTTGAGACATCCCTTAACATATTTTGCGGGAACGTGGTCAACAATGTAACGAACTTACTGGGCAAACAATAAGTGAGTGGTCCTTTTTTTGCTTAAGGCATTTAGTTTGTGAAGTTATATCTCCTTCTCTCCTGAACTATAATTCGGGGCTTCTATCCCCATACTTTATCTCTGTATATTTTTTTAGCTATCTTGTTTGTTGTTTTGTTTTCCTTTTTGATTATTTCAAGCGGGGAGAATATTACACGACATATAAAAAGGGGGAGTACATGGACAGGGGGAGCGCAAAAGTGCATATTATTTCACAGTAACATTAAACGGGGTTGTCAAATTAAAATCTCTTTAATTATAGTTATCATTATAAAAAAGAGGGAGATTGTCAACTCATTGTATTTTGAACAAATGACAACCTACAATAAATTACATAAGGTTGCTAAAGGTCACAACAACATTGTGGAAAACAATAGACAAGAAGGGACTTGCAAAGCCAAAGAATGAAAAATAAAGATTTTCAAGAGGCAAAGCAGGAATGGTAAGAGATTCAAGAATCATGTTGGACAGCAAATATAGAAAGCAAGAAAATATGCCTAAAATAAATCTGAGTAAATTTAAGAAAAGGATTAAAGAGCAGAATTGGTGGATCAAGACAATATTCAAGGAAGACATTGAAGATCAGCTAAGATCTTAGCGAATCGTCCAACAAAGGAAAGAATTGATTTAATCATGCACATATCGAATATGGAGATTATTCAACAAATCAATTCCAAATAAATCAAAGAATCAATCAGATAATCCTTTATTGATAAATCCCTTGGGTTTACGAAAAAGAGCAATACATTCAATCATTCTCAGCCCTAGATTTTAAGTATGAAACATCACTTGAAGTTATTTTCAATCCTCTTTCATCTTTGATAAAACATTGTACACGTTAGTGAACAACTGTAATTGAAAAATAGAAGGAAATGATTATGACAGTAAGTTATAAAAGTAAAGGTAGTGTCAAAGTTAGAAGATCTAATTTGCATATCAGATAGGATTGAAGGACTACTTATTTTGTATATCAAGCTCATCAAGCTCTGAAGGAAACCCTTTATATCAAAGGGGACTGTACTAGGCACCAAATTGGTGATACAAACCAGTATAAAACTTTTGTTTTTCATTTACTTACAATAAATTATTTTATCTTACTCTGTTGAACTAACTTGTAGGATCACTCGGCAATCATCCACGATCACTGGACTCCCACCCTCCCTCTTGACTTTCAAGTGCAACTATTATTAGTCACTCAAAAATTTGTTAAAACCTTACTTGAGATTCTATGTTAAAAAAAAGATGTTCGTCTTCTTCATCAAGATATGAGTATCTGCTTCATGGTTCTCATATTTGTTTTTTATATCATTGCTTCATGACAAAGATTATTGCACTTGTTGTACTTCATGTATGACCTTACCCAATATCTAATTGGTGGATGATCATTTTCACACAATTCTGAAGAGGTAGATACTTTTTCTACTTTTGACCCCTGCTTTGAGTTCTATAGTTGTTTCATAAGGCTCCCTTTCTCGTTTGCCTGAAAGAAATATTTAAAAACATTGTCAAAGTTATCTTTGACAAATCTTGTGTATTTTTCAACATAGTTATACATGGTTGATGTCTTTTGGGTATTATTACAAGAGTTTTAAACAAGTCATGAATCATTAAATTAAATTCCCGGAGATCTTACCTTGAAAATAATGTCAGGAAATCTATCACGCCCCGAGCCTACACCCAAGATGTGGTCGACACTCATGAACCATTTCTATCGATCCCTAAGAAAACCCTTGGACTATTCCAGCTCTCCGTGGAGACTTACTCAATATAATATAAACTTAAACATAATGTTTTAACACAAATATCTCAAATACCTAACTTAGAACAATGAAAAATATTCGAACTGACCACAAGGGCAACTCATGTGTAGAATATTAAATATAGAAAATAAAACAAGCTTTTCAACTACTAATGTCTATGAAGCTTCTAATATTATGTGTGTGTGTGTGTGTGTTAATTAATATTCATTTGTTTTTCTCAATGCTCTACGTATAACAAATATTAGAAGAGGTATATGATTTTGTAGACACATACTATATATTATATTGTAAATAAAATATGGAAAACGAATACGATTATTATAATTTATGAAGGTTAGGGTAAAAAAAAAAAAATTTAATTGGAAAATATTAATTTAAAAGAATTTTAAATTTATTTTTTAAATACAATAAATTGTAATTTGCTGTTGAAAGAGAGTTTTAGAAATTGTTTTACTTAATTTTTTATTAGAAGTTATTTGCCTTAAATTTGAGGAAAATGAGTTGACTTGTAAAATTATTTTCCAAAACATTTAACCTAACTAAACATGAGAAAATTGAACATAGAGGGTAAAACCAATGATATAGTTGGAATACGAAAAGATAATATTCTAAATAATAGTTATTGCATATGTAAGGTTGTATGATCTACTTGAATAATAATTATTAAGGAATATGTAAAGGTGTATTAATCGGTTGCAATTATTGGCATTTCAATATGGGTAATTTATTTTATAGCTTTTACCCATAATTTGAATCAAAATGTATGTCTCCGTATTTATGTGAGATTTATAGTGTATCCATCTTCAATTATCTTTATATTTTAATTCGTATAACTTTCTATTACAATCACACAAAAAAGAGAAGAATTAAAAAGGTTTCATTCAATATTCTATTTAATAGCATTATCCAAATTCAAGTAATAATCATCAAATACATACAAAAAACAATTGTTTACTACTATAAATATAGAAACTTTTGGTTCAAACAAGTGCTTCAACATTAGGTGAGTAGCCTTAAGCGACATGTAAGACCATATAGTTATCATCATGGAATCCGTTGTGTACTCCACACCGTAAAGGGGTCTCCGACCTGCCACAGAGGGACCATCAACTTCTAGTTATTGTGGGTACACTAGCTAATGTCTATCTAGACAATCATCCTATGAGGGAACCTTAGTAAAGAATAAGAGATTTCTTCTAGAAACACGGTCTATACTAACGGGAGATCCTCAATCACAATATGTTCTTGGTGCTAACCATAATTCCTACGAAGTACTTATTTTCTTAACTTGTTCTTATTATTCATGGAAGGGCACATAATCTTGACAATAAAACCTAAGTCATTATGACATCCATGCAAAGGTATCATTCAAACAAATCTAGGCTAAACAATGACTTATCCATGGATAGGTACAATTATGCATCCAATTTAAGCTATTCATAGTATTATTCCCGGAAACGTACAACTTAGTAACAAATCCAAGATAAGTGTTATTAAAATAGCTCCTAAAATCATTGATTCATATCTTAATTGAGAAAGTCCTTTGAATACAATGAATCCTATGTATGAAAATTTCCTTTCACCAACCATGCTTTAATGTGTGTATGATAAATCCTTTCAACAACACAACAATAATAACTCATTCAATTGCTCTTTGAACTTCTTCTGTTCTTCCAAAGACATACAATATGAAGGAAAATACATAGGTTGCATATCTGGGAGTAGGTCAATATCGAAATGTATTTCCCTTCCGAATGGAATACCTGGTAAATCATCTAGGAACCCTTCAGGAAATTCATTAACAACGGGGATCGACATAAGAATAGGGTTTTCGGAATCTACATCCCTCACCCTAACTTGATGGTAAATAGAACCCTTAGAAATTATCTTTCTATATTTCATAAAAGAAAAAAAGTTACCTTATGCATAGAATTTCCCCCATTCAAATTTAGGATAGTCTCCTTCAGAAACCGAAACTATACTACACAGGTTCTACAATCAATAGAAGCATAACAAGAGAGCACCCAATCCATACAAATGATAAAAACAAAATGTATCATATCAAGATTAACAAAGTCAACAAGATTAACTCTATGGGACAAAGAGATGAGGCATTTTCTATAAACCCTCTTAGCCACAATAGAATCACAAACAACAGTTGAGACAGATAAGATATAACAACACATATGGAAGAAAATCAAACCTCATCGCTATATGTGGCTTCACAAAAACTAGGTAGCGTCGGGATCAAGTAAAGCATAAACATCATGTTGGAAAAAATTCAGCATACTAGTACCATATTGGGAGAACCCTCTTTTTCACCATGAGAATGAATTCCACAGAATCAGTTTTTCTTGGGAGCATTAGACAATCCATAACAGTGGTCAAGATTGCTTGACTTCTCTTCCCTTAGTCGTATGCATTCAAAAATCCCTCATCTTATGGCCATTTGAAGCACAATTGAAGCAACCATCCGTGTCGACTAGACACTTACCTTATGCTTCTTTCGACACCTAGTACAAGTAGACATAGGAAGAGAAAATCCACTACCATAAACTCTTTGACGCTTAGGGTTCGACACTGTATCTTTGTTGAATTTTATAAGAATGTTGGAAAAACCTTGACAAGAAAAAATTTGTCGGAACCTAGAAGGACCATGTCGATCGATCCTTACATGAGAGAAATTATCATTACCGGTCTTAGATATCATTGAATCCGTAGACCATTCCTTAATTTTTTCTGCTCAATATGTTGAGCATGAACCATAAGACATGAAAATTTCCATGTCATTAGCAAGCATGGTGGTACAATACTACTTAACCACTATTTTGGACACACTTTACATGAGCTTATTCATATTTACTCTAGGATCGATAAATATTGAGGAAACATACTAGGATAATTGTGTGAAGTTCGAAGCATATTCCCTAAGAATCATGTTCCCTTGACGAAGGTTGTTTAATGTTAGCACCTTTGCCTATTGAATATCAACGGGAAATAACCTTTTAAGAAATACTACTTTAAATTTTTCCCAATCAAGGCATATTCCAGACTTCTTTCTTTCCATTGGTTTAACCAAATTTTAGCAACACCTTTTAGTTGATATGAGAGCAACTCTACCTTTTCTACCAAAGTAACTCTCATAATCATCAATACCTTGTAAAGCTCATCAATGAACACTGTAGGATCTTTTTAAACCTTAGAACTGTGAAACTCAAGAGGATCAATACTAGTGAAGTCCCTCACTACATATGTCTTTGTACCTACATTTAAGTTCATGGGGATCACAACCTCCCTATTGTGTTGGAACATAAGGACATGAGCCAATACATGAAAACCAGTCGCGAAATTTGTATTAGTCACATGCTCGGCCAAATGATTAACCTTGCTTGAGGATCTTGAGGGAAGCTTTTTGTTTATTTTTATCCTCACATTCTTTCGGGCATAAGCCTTCGTGTATCCATATTCTATAGATCATCGGGTAAGGATCAGGAGAGAGACTTTATAGAGTTTTGATATATCGCACGACATTAGAGTAATCAATGAAGTGGAGTTTCTTAATCATCTTGTAGCCTCTCATTCATAAGTGTGACACACTTTAAACTCATGAACAAGACACTACTCTATGTGGATTTTGAGCCAACATAGGACCATTAAAAATCTTTTCTATACTTACCAAGTTTGTCACGACCACAGGGTACACCCTAGATGTAACATGGAGTACAGGACCTCGACAATACCCATACAATCCACATAGCAATGATACCATAATAGGACATATAACATAGTAGATAAAGACAACTTTTATAGTCCAATAGTTTCATAAAAGTAAAGTAGAAGTCTAAACACTCTATCTTAATTTCCATATAATACAATAGACTGAAATTGAGCGTGACAAATACATGATATCCAAAATTGGGGGTAAGAAAAAAAAACAAAAACAATGTAAATCTATGATTAACATGAGCGTTATCAAAGAAACTTATCCAGTTGTAAACGTCGATGGTCATTAATCAGTTAATAACATAGCTAAATGAGTTAGGGTCGAATACCAGAGGGAGTGGTATGTATTTGAGATTCAAATGGGAAGTACGAATATGATCAAGTCACTCATAAGAATCAATTTATCAAAGAAAAACAATATTCAAATTAGGGGGTGACACGAATGTCAAAAGAGAGGTTTTGTCTTTAATTATAAACTAAAAATAATGGCAATCAATATCAAATAATAATAGTAAGCTGGGTTCTTGTAATGATTGAGTTTCGTCATCATAGAAATTCTAACAACTTAATTTGCATAAATATATATGTGGGAATTGATCATAGAGTTAAGGGTATTCTCTGAGCGTATAGGGCTAAGACAGAGTTGTGAAAAAGGGGGAATTGAAACTCCCTTAAGCAACTTATTACTTCGCTTCCTGCAGTTGTAGCGGGGATATAGCCGCTGCACCGATATTGCTGGAACAAGATAGATGTCGCAGTAGCAGAGGAGACGGGGATTAATTTATAAATTTTTGGAATTTCCAAGAAGGAGCTCCTTGTCCAAAGTGCGACTTCAGCGATGCTGCTACAAAGGGATGAATACCACTGTTGCGAGATGCCGATATTTCAATTCGTTAATAAAATCCTTAAAGGACCTTATTTGGCACTTTTCACTTTTTCGAGCCGAAGGACGACCCTTAGTTGATTTTAAGTCGTTTTCTACAAATCTTAATGCTAAATTTAATCTTTTCACTCTACCTTGTTTCTTTTAATCTGTAAAACATTTTATAATGTGTCATAATTGATGGGGAAGCGTTTCAAGATAGAATTCATGGTGGGAGCAACCCTTGTTTTGCTATTTGGGGCCATGGGTTTGACCTAGTACTCATGAATTTGTTAGAATTCTGGAAAATTACTATTAATTATTGATTCCCATATATCGTTGATTATTTGTAGACCAAGAACCAGCCAAACGAATCCTGAAGGGGAAGGATCATGTTTCTTAGGGTTCTAATTTTGTTTGAGGCAGGTGATTGTTGTGATTCTATACCTGTGAGATATATATACTTGTTCTTGCTTCATTGTGATACATATATATGTATTCATGTTGCAATATTTTTAATAGATGTTGAAAAATGAATCATGACTTAAATGTGTGTTCTTGATGTATTCTTATGATATGTGATTGACAATTTCCACATTCCGTCATGCTAACAGTTTCATCGGATTGCCACATATCGGCATGCTAAAAGTTTGATCTGATTGACACATTTTGGCATGCTAAGAATTTGTATTTGTGTTCCTTGAGAGGACAAACTATTTGGTTTAGCATGTGAAAAGTGTTGTTGACTCCTTATGTTGATATTGAATATGTTGATATATGCATGTTATTATAATATTGATTGACTTGTTTGTGGTACACTAGTTGAATAGCTGCTTTATTCCGCCTGTATATTATGGTTGTATATTTATTCTGCACTTGCTCTTATTTTGTTGAGTACAAACATCTTCACGCGACTGTTGGCACACCTCGCTCAGGAGATAGTGATCGCTTCGAGTTCAAGGGTGATCCACTTCATTCGAGCTGCCATAAAATTCTCTTTGTCTATGTCAAAGCTTTCTGGATTTAGATTATTTTGTTAGTTAGTTTAATGTAATTCTGGTCAGACTTGGTACATTGACTCTCATATTCTAGGTTTTTTTCCGCATTGTTTGTTAGTTATTAGATCTTGATTTAGTTATGGAACATAACTTGGTTCTTTAACTTACTTCAACAACTTAAATGCCTTAGTTTTGGATTTCTTTGTTTGGTTGGATGGTAGTAACAGTTCTCCCACCGATATAGTTGGTGTGGGTGCCAATCACCACAATTTAGAATGTGAAAAAACTGGTATCACAGACTAGGTTCGTTGAACTCGATGTAGTTAAATTATTATAATGGAGTCTCGCGAAACGGTACAGGGATGCCTTTACTTAACTTTGATAGGACATAGAACTTTAAGAAATCTGCCCTTTATTCTTTTCTTCTTTGTGATATGACTTAATTCAAACTTGTATCGATTAATTCAAATTTGTATCTATCGATACAAATTGCTATCTAACTTTTTTCACTCTACTGTCAACAGATGGTAAATACTACGTATCACAGTGTTAAGACTGTGGCTCCTGCTAATGCCCTGCTGAAAAACCCAAAGCGAGAGGCTGCCGTCGAGGTAGAAGTAGATTAGGAGTTAGGGGAGGAGGCCATTGGAGAGTGGCTCCTGCTGTGAATGAGGTGCCGATTGATAGTGTTCCTGTGAATGAGGACCCTCCGACAAATAATGAAGAGATAGAAGGAGAAGTTGAGATTTGTGATATTGAGAAGCTTGAAGAAGATAAAGGAATGCATCATGAAGCGATGGGGATTCTTCCCATCAATTCAGTGTTAGCTCAACAGATCATGTCATTCTTTAAGGGGTTGGCTGGTGCGAGGATGACTCCATCTACTGAAGCCCCTACTAACCCTCCGATAGCTAAGACTACGCCTAAGACGAGTGATGTAGAAGGTAACCATGCCTTCTTTCTTCCTTTGTTGTGTTTTGTGATGACTAGTAATTAACATGATAAGTTCCTAAAGCTTAATCCTCCTCTATTTCTTTGTTCTGAGACTGAAGATGCTTATAAATTTATATTTGATTGTTATGAGAGGCTATATAGATTGGGTATTTTTCACCAACACTGGATTGAGTTTGTGTCCTTTCAACTTAAAGGTTAGGCCAAGCAATGATGGAGAACTTATATGGAGTGCTGATTTCCTAACATACCTTTATTTACTTGAACCCAATTTAATTCCTTGTTTTTAGAGAAATATGTTCCCTAGACATTGAGATATCGCAACAAAGATGAGTTCATGGTATTAGAGCAAGGTAGTATGTTTGTGGCTACTTATGAGGCCAAGTTCCATGCTTTATCTAGATATTCTACGCAGTTGGTTTTCACGTAAGAGTAGAGGATCCAATTATTATTAGAGGTTTGGTTTCGGATCTAGAAGTATTGTCTTTCCATTTGACTTCTTAGGGAGAATTTTTAATAAGGTGACCAATTATGTGAAGAAAGTGGAGAGGGTGAGGCGAGATGATCAAACCAAAGAGTTGGCTAAGAAGTCCAATAATTTTGTAAATTTTAAGGGCTCCTATGCTAGAGAATCTAGTCGACCTAAACTCGTGGTCAACACAACTAAGTCCACCATGCCTGCCCTACGGGTAACTATTCGGGGACTCCATCTAATAATTTTCAACCTTTTCAGTGTATTGTGCATGTGGTGGGTAGCAAACCAATTGGCGACTGCACTTGCTTTAACTATGGAGAACTTGTGATACATAATGAGAGATTGTCTACAATCGCGTTTGTTCGAGTCAAGACATTAGCCTACTCGAGCAATTGTACCTGTGGCTAATAATAATAATAGTAGAGGATGGCCCCAAGTTTGGCGAGGAGGAAATCACAGAAGCTGTAAGGGTTGAGTAAATGGTGACGAAGGTAGAGGTGCACACAACTAGGGAGGAAGGTGGCTCGTGTGGATAATAGAGAACAATGTTATGCCTCTCTAGGTAAAAATTAGGCAGAGGCCATAACTAGGCAGGGAGGTGGCTCGTGTGGATGATAGAGCACAATGTTATGCCTCTCTGGTTAAAAATGAGGACAAGGCATATGATGTAGTCATCACAAGTACTATTCTTGTGTGTGACCGGGTGGCAAATGTGTTGTTTGATTGGGGTTCTACCTATTCTCATGTGTCTGTGAGATTTCCCTATCATTTTAAGATGTTATGTGATATTCTAGATGTCCCGATACATGTTTCTACCCTAGTTGGAGAGTCATTCGCAGTCACCCATGTCTATCGTGCTTGCCCTATCTTGTTTATGGGATTTCAGACTTGGGATTTTTATAGTGATATTTGATATGGCTGATTTTTATATTATCTTAGGCATGACTCGGTTTTCTCCCTATTATGATGTACATAATTGTAATACTAATTTTGTGACCCTAAAAATTCCGGGAAGGAAAAATTTAGAAAGGTAAGGGGTGTACAAGCCTAAGCAAGCTAAAATTATATCCTCCATCTGGGCTGGTAAAGTAATAAACAAATATTGTTCACCGTATTTGGATCATCTTAGGGATGTTGAATTTAAGATCCATCCATTAGGTTGCAGTGTCTGAGTTTAATGAAGTATTCCCCAATGATTTGCCTGGCATGCCACTGGATAGAGACATATATTTTTTGTATTGACTTAGATCCCGGTACTCGTCCTATCTCAATAACTCTATATCGCATGGCTCAGACAGTATTGAGAGATCTTAAGGCTCAAATCTAAGATCTCCTTGATAAGGGAATTATTTGTCCTAGTGCTTTCCCATGGGGTACTCAAGTTTTATTTGTCAATAATAAAGATAGTAGCATGAGGATGTGTATAGATTATTGTAAATATAATAAGGTTAGGATTCGGAATTGATACACATTTACAAGGATATATGACCTTTTTGATCAACTGCAAGGTGCAACCGTCTTCTCTATGAATGATATGAGATTCGGGTATCATCAATTAAAAATTACTCCTAAAGACGTGCCCAATACGGAGTTTAGGACTCGTTACAGGCACTATGAATTTTTTGTTATGTCGTTTTGATTGACAAATGCGCCTGCACAATTCATGAGATTGATGAATGCGGTTTTCAATCCATTTCTAGATTCCTTTGTCATAGTCTTTATTGATGACATTTTGGTTTACTCGAGAAGTGAAGAAGGGAATGCTAACCATCTCCATACTTTCTTGGGTGTTCTTGGCAAGTAAAGTTATATGCAAAATTTTCCAACTGAGAATTTTTGTTGAAGTCGGTTGCATTTTTTGGGCATGTCGTATCAAATAAAGGGGTAACGGTAGATCCCCAAACGGTTCTAGCGGTCGAGAATTGGGTAGAACCTAGTTTATTGACAGAAGTTAGAAGTTTTGTGGGACTTTCTAGTTACTATCATTGTTTTATTAAGAATTATGCTTCAATTTCTACTCACATAACCAGTGTGACCAAAAAGGAGGTACCATTTGAATGGACTGAAAAATGTGAGAAGAGCTTCCAAAAGCTTAAGACTTTTGACCATCTCATCCATATATCCTAAGACTCACAAATATAAGACATGAGGGAAATGACCATACAACTCTTTCAATACACACCTAGGTGATCCCCAAGATTAGCCCTTCTAGGCTTACTCGCCTCGGGAGAACAAGTCCCCACTCAATGACAAGACATTAGAAGAACACTCAAACAACACACCAAGACTTCCCTTTCGGAATGCGTACCTAGTGCAAAGAGTAGAGGGCATCTCATTCCACCACCTACCCTAAGTAGTACACTTATTTAGAAGACTTAGCTCATTCAATTCATATACCACAAACCAAGACTCCTTTTTTTGGAAGTTCTAATTAGTGCAATGGATAGATAGCGTCCCGCCACCACCTACTCTAAGTAGTACATTCTTTTAGGAGACTTAGTTTATAAACTTCGTATAAAACACACAAAGACTCCCTTTTAAGAAGGTCTACTAAGTGCATTGGATAGACGGTGTCCCATTCCAACACCTACCCTAAGTATTATGTTCTTTTAGGAGACTTAGTTAATTCATTATTTTGTGGGAGTTGGCTTAACAAACATATAACATGAGAGCTAGACATAAAATCCCGATACTACCCTCATCGGATGAGGGAACTTCACTTGCCTAGGGTAGGGTCATTGTCTTAGCTTTTACATGGCTTTTCCAATAGCTACACCTATGTGGGCGTATAGTTAAGGGATAAGAAGATTTCTACTAAGTAATTCATTCTTTACTAACGAGGAGTAGTCATCTCAAGAGGTACATTGGAATACAACATCTCAACTCACGAAGTGTAACCACCTCTTCTTCATATTCTCTAAGTGATACGCATAATTCCCCACGGATTATCAACATTTTACACTATAGGTTAAGGATAACTAGTGGACGCAACATCTCGACTCACGAAGGGTATCCATCCTCCTACTTATCTTCGAAAGCTCTTGGAAGATAATGAGGTTTATACTAAACACTTCATATCAAATCACGAACAGTGTTCGCCCAAAAACTATCCTTTTCATTAACATTCTTTAACTTCACTCATTCATTCATTCAAAGTGTGTTTATGTGTGTGTATATGTAAACAGACTTTGAACATAAGAATCATTTCATTTACATTAACTTCTATACATGCTCAGACCTTCATTCATCACAATACACACTTTAACATGCTCCACTTAGTCATGTAATTCATTTAGACATAATCTCTAGCATACTTCTCATAATAAGTTTCATATGTCACATTAACAAGAATAACATCATAATCACCTTACTTCACATAGTATGCCTTCATCGCTTCTTTAATAATACAAAAGTAACTTCACATTCATACAATTAAAGTACACACTGCTAGCAATGGTGGACCATATCACTGAAGAGCATTTCATCAATAAAGCTAAATATCATAACGAACTTAATCTTTATCCAAGATTTCTTAACCTATAATATTTTACTCAACATTTCATCATAATACAGACCTTTAGACAATAGATAAACCTCAACATCAACCCAAAGAAATCAAAGATCAAAGACTACAAAATCACGCTCATTCAACCCATTCGTTAAGCTGAAATTTGATAAAAAAATTTTAACAAGTTTTTATTGAAGTTTTAGCATTAAAATCACCAACTTACATTACGAACATCATATTTGAATCACCTAAAACGTTTTCAAGCAAGATCCATAGTTAGAGTTGAAGATGGAAGAAGTTAGGGTTGAAAACCCATTTTAAAATCTTTTAGAAAGGACTCATTGAATGAAAGGGAGTTCAAGAATGTCTACCATACCTAAAAGATAAGAAACACCACTGATATTTGATGAATAAATCGACCACCTATAGCCCTTCTAGCTCCTTCTTGGCTTCTAGCTTCTATGGAGGTTTGAGAGAGTTTTCTTGTGGAATGGGTTTTCGGTTTTAGGAAAAAAGTCTAAATTAATTTCTAAGGGTTGGAAACAACTTAATATACCTAAAAGTCCCTAAAAATATCACTAAACATTAACAAAAGACTTGGGGTGAGTTTATCAAACACACCAAGTAAAAGCAGATTTTTATAGCTTTTTCAAAGCAGCACCAACGGTTACTCCACTAGTGGACCGTTTCCCAACTGATACCCCGTTGGTGGGGGTCCGTTGATTGGGAATGAGGTTTCATTTGTGAAGGCTCTAGTGGGTCCGTTGATTGGGAATGATTGTTGACAAACGGACCGTCCCTTGTGGTCGTCGATGGTCACTACTTGGCAGCCTCTTGCCAAATGAATGGGATCCTCTCCTAGAGCCCCTCGTGGGTCCTAGGTGGGGTCGTACCTGGACGATAAACCCCTAAACATAGTTGTCTAGGTCTTAGGAACATCCCGCATCAAATTCGATTAAAAATAACACCTAAACTCACTAAAACACATCAAGACACATGCGCACTTTCTAAGACACACCTTCCGAACGTCATGGACATGCTTGGAAATTTAACATCCAAACGTCACCAAACTTTACACATTGCCTTAGAACATCAATACAACTCATTTTAACATAAAACTAACTCACAAAACATTCAGGAAGCTCTACTTCACCTTAGTTTTTTTTAGAGTGTTAAGCCTATACTAGTACACGTATCAAGTCATCCTAGTTAGGGAATACATAACATGCTTCATAGACATACTCTTTACACGTATAGTATAAGACACAAGTGCATATGAGAATACCTTTCATTATACAACAAGAACCTACACTACCTATAAGCATGCATGAAGTGTAAGTGTGTGTACAATGGTCAATATGACCACATAATGGCTATCAACTAAACATTTAGGCAGCCACCCTATTAGCTAGAATAGGAAAACTAGGCAAAAGGTTAACATAGGGTGATCATCACCAACACACATTCATAGTATAATTTCCTTCAAGGCCATGATTGCATCACATATATAATTACAATAAAGTAAACACCGCCACCATGATTGGACCATACCACATAAAGCCATACAAGGCTTCATCATATATCAGTTCAATAAGATATTAAAAGAGATAGGCATTCTTACCAATTTCTCACCCTTTGATCATCCTTGATAACTACTCCTTTTTCATAAACAATTAATTTAAAAAGGCAGTGACTAAATATGGTTTAATTATAAAAGAAACCATGCATAAGAAACTACAAGACCATGCTAGAACCTTGTAAAATACATCACCAATATACTAGAAAGTAGAGAGACATAGATCATTAATAAATTTCATTTGCATTGATCATCAATATTATTTCATCAATAATATCAATATAGGGCAGTACATAAAGAAATAATAACCTAGTCTAACTCATGATTCATCTACCCAAGAAGTGATATCACATTATGTACATACTTTTTCAATCTATAGGTTAGAAGAATCTAGATTAATATTACTAAGATTCCCTTACTTCTATCATGAATGATTCATACCCAAAATTAATCAATAACATAAATATATGGAAGTAGCTACAATTATCTATACATAAATGAATCCTTCACTCATGCACTAATCGAGATTACAGTGAACGTCATGCACTAATATTCAATAGGGAGTATGGATCAAGTCTTCATGCGTCAATCCTTATTGGAACAACAACATATAACTCATCATCAATACACATACTAGGCAGTAGATATAAGAAATTCAACATCGTATAATCATAATTCAATCAATACAAAGTCATGATCACAATGCCCATACATAAGATAATTTACGACTTGAAGGGGACATGGGGTCATCATGCAATTGGATGGAAATCTACTTTAGATTAAGTACATTATAATCAATTTATCATGATTAAGCCTTTGAAAACGTTTTGATAAAGAACCCATGGCTAGATTGAAGAAGAAGAGACTTGAGCACGAACTTGTATTGAAAATATTTAAACAAACTCTCTAGGTCCATACCTTAATGTATAAGAGAAACCTCTAAAACTTTATGAATAACCCATGGAAATCCAAGATCCAAGTTTTTGTTGACCTTCACCTTCAATGGAGGTCCTAAAGAAAATTTAGTTTCAGAGGGAAGTCTAATTTTTGCGAATTTAATTGGGAATGGGGTTGCCACTTTATTTTTTTCACTTAAATAAAGCCAAAAATAACCAAATAAACCAAGTAGGTTCATGTTAAAGAGTGGGGTGAATTTCCTATTCACCCCTTAATGAAGCAACGTGCAAGTAGTGAAGTTGCAGGATGCCTCGACGGGCACAGTCGACGGGGTGTCAGCTGATGCATGAGCCATCCTGTTCCTATGTCATTTGCGACTATAATTGCTTCCTGGGATGCTAAGATCACACGTATAAGTGTTGAGCGACGCCTCCCATCAACGGGGCATCTATTGAAAGGCGGGGCATCATTTGAGCTAGTCGATTTACACTGTAAAGGCAGTGTGTCGACAACCTTTGGGTCCTCCTTGAGGGTCTCTTGCGAGGCCTTTGGGGAGTCGTACCCAGATATTTCCAATATAATTATAAAAAATAACAATTCAAGGAACTTCCACATTAGTTTCACCCAACAAAAATACTTGAAACACGTCCAAACATGCTAGGAACACTTGAGAAACACACATGCACGTCTCAAGGGCTAACTTTCGAAGATGTTGGATGTTCTTGAACGTTTGACCTCTATACTTGATGAAACTCAACATAATAGTTATAAACATCATTATTACTCATATAAGGACTTCATATGAGTAATAATGTAGTACTCCTGGGTCATGAAAAACATGGTATCAAAGCACAGGTTATGAAAGTGGTCTTAGGAATCAAAAAGTCTCATAAAGTCACGTCTAGTAGAGTCTTGTCCATCGGTGTGAGTTGCGACGCATTTATGGGCAATAGGCTATAGAAAAATAGAGTTTCCATTTTTTTCTACTCCTATGTCGTGTCTTAGAGATTTAGAATTTATGAATGTTCTTTTCTTATGGTTTTCCTTGTGTTATATGAGATGAATACGAGAATTACACCGAATAGGAAAGTTGAGGAGAATTATGTGAATGAGGTTATTCGTGCTCAAGTTGAACAAGTTGAGCAAGTTCTTTAAGGTTCTCAAGGTTCTTAAGGTGATCAAGGATCTAGAGTTGCTCAAATCCCTCTTATTGAGGAAGGTAATGATGTTCCAGTGGCTTTCCCAGAAATGACTAATTTGGAGATTAGAGAGTGTAAGTCGCCCAAAATTAGTTAGGGTGTCCAGGTCCTCACATGTGACTATAAGCTTTTTAACATGTTAAAAGTATTCATGGCTGTTTTGAAGTCATTTGGAAGTCAAACATCAAGGGACGAGCAAGATGTTCAACGACTTGTAACCAAGAGACTTAGATGTTTTCATTTTCCATATATGTGTTCTAATTGATAATGGTAGAATTTTTACACATCCCATGTAGGCACAAGGTTAAGGAATATGTAGGGTTTTTTTGTAATCTAGCCTCATCCTTAACTAGAGATACTTCCCAAACCATACACACTCGGTTCTAGACTTTCTTCTGATAAAGTAATATACATAGCGGATCAAATAAAGTGGTTACATATCTAGTTCAGAACCTAATCACATTCATCTTACCAAAGAGGTCCCCTAGGGTTGCCTTTCAATGGTCAAGAGGCCAACTTAATGATTTTCGTAAGGATGATTTCATGACGTTCCAGCCAACCAACCTTAATTCCACCATTCATATGAGAAGGATACCAATACGACTTTCGACTAAAAGGATATCATAACCTCTCTACTAGGTTGGGGGCTCCACATAATTTGACCTTCTCACTATGTTCAAGGCTATATGAAATTCATTCATACAAGACTAATACACTTTAGCATCCTAATTCAAGAATTCATATTCACAATGTACATGAATCAAGTAAGGTACACAAGTCTACCAAGACTAGACACACACATTTTCCATATATAACATATCATTTTGGAAGCACATAGGAATAATTGTAACACTCTGAAAATCTATTACCTAAGATAGAGCCTCACATGATGAATTAAACAAAAAAAACTGTTTCAATGCATAAAATAATGTTTATAAACCATTTAGTAAGTTTTAGAGCCATGACTACAAGAATCGTCCATGGCGTGCGAAAATTAGCTAAACCGAACTAGTTGACGTCCCTATGTCTTGTTAAGGTTTGAGAGGGTCATATGAATTCAAAAACTTATTCAATGACTTCAAATAGGTATAATATAGTATAAAGGTTCCAAATGTCTAGTAATTACTCCCCGAGAACCCCCTGAAGGGTCTAGGAGTACCACTTAAGTCTTGGCGACCAAGGTGCCTAAGCAGCTTGCAGAAGACAGAATTTGCGGGTCACTATGCGACGCGCAGCTGAGAGGTGGAGTTGCAAAAGTTGCCTGGTTACGCGTCACACCCGAGGCTCACTACCTCAAACCGGATTTCAAAAATAAAATGTGAAATTAGACCCGCGAGCGCAGCCACATCCAAGATTTGTTGAAACATTTTTACTTCACAAAAAGACCCATTAAAGTCAAGGGTCTTTTGAGTAATTTAGGGGGTTATTATATATTTATTAAGGGTCAGTTTGAACTAATTTTTCATTCACATAAACCAAATTCCCAAAATAAAACCCAAATGCTCTCATCTCTCTCTACTTTTTGTCTCCCAAAATCTTCCGTTGGAGGAAGAAGAAAGCTTGAAGAAGAAGGATAATTTCTCAAGTATTTTTCTTGAATTTCGTGGATTAATATTCATTAAGTTATTTTTTTTAACTCTTGGGATTCCTTTCCCAAAGTGGTCCTTTCAAAGTTTATTTTTAAATCACCGAACTATAAGTGTTTTCCTATTCAAATGGATTTTCTTCTAAGCATCATATTTATGATAAATTGTAATTTCCTATGGCTAACAAAGGGTAGATTATTGGTTTATTCATGTTAATTGAGGAAAATTCATGTATAACATTTACTTTCTCCAAATTCCAAAAATCTCGATCTTGCTTATAAATTGATTGGAATTGAAGAATGTATTAATGATTAGACTTGTTTTTTTCTATTCTAATTCATCTATGGATTACATAGGGTAATATATTGTTGGGATTGGATCTATTTCTTGATGAATTCAAGATGAACCCTATTTCCCCTACCCTTAGGTTATGAGTTGAAGTTAATTGGGATAGTGATGATTCTGTTGTCCTAGTTATTGTATTAATTTCTATTAAATGATAATATTACATTATTGAGTTGAATTAGATAGTGGATGGTAAAACCTTGATGATGGCTTGTGAAGGAGATGGGATAACTTTTCTGAACCAAATCCTTTACTTCAATTATGATTACTTGTGTTTTGTGATGAGGTAATATTGAAGTATACCTTATGATAAGAATAATTAGGGTTGGTATGATGTTGAATTAAATTTCTTGATTTATGGCTTGTGAATTGTTGGATAAGATGTAATTATATACGGATGGTGATGAATTACCTATGTGCCTTATCATGATTTTATTATGTAAATGTTCTAACCTCACATGTGTAAATTGTAATGAAAGGACAATACTCATGAAATTGATATTGAGCTTTGATGATGACTATATAAGGGTAGACCCTATGACATAAAATCATCTATGATGATTTATAAATACATAAAGACATTTCAAAAAGGACCCTAGCTTAGCACCGAGTTAACTTGAAGATGACGGTTTGCCCCTATCCAAGGAGGGAAGGTAAGGTTCACCGTAGTCCTTATGGGGTGGATAGTTTCATAGACCAAAAAGTCCATAGAGTGATATTTCCATGAATTCCCCCATGTTCCATAATCTATGTTCCATAATAAGGAAAACTAGCTAGTGGATCCACCTAGATAAAATGTTCATGTATGGTACTACTTTTGCCCGTAGACCACCTTCCATCGGTGTAAGGTCTTACAACACCGAATTCCAAACTTAGCTCTTGTTGTTTATATCGGTTAAGGCAAGTGTTCCCTAAATTGAAAGGAAGTAACGAAGTAAACACTAACTAGGATGACTTAAGAGGTTTGGCTTAGCCTAGGTAGGGGTATGGGACTATACCTATGTCTTCCACTAGTTTTCCTTGATGGAAGCCTTAGGATGGTGTTCTTGTGTTCTATAATGTTTATCTTATGTATATAATGCCCCTACTTTTTTTATGACCCTATAATATGTTAGTTTGATTTATGAACATTCTATTTGTGTATATTACTAAATATGATGATGACTACTATTATTGCTATGTTATCTACAGTTAGAAATTACTTGTCCTCATTTGTTTGGTTTGCTTGGTTAAGTAATGTTTTGGGGCTTTGCATGGTCATTGCACTTGTAGGCTAAATGGTAGGTTATGATTAAGGATCTTTCTTATGTGTTGAAGATATGAACTCTATACATGTTCACTTGACTAGAGTTGGTAATGTTGGTCTTTTGATGTACATGGTCTTGATTTAAACAAATGTGGTTATTGATTGGTATTTTTTATGTTATGTGCATAATGTGTTTTTCTTTAATGTACATAATCACATTATGATAAGGCATATAGGTATGAAATCACCATCCTTATATAATTATATATTATCAAACAACTCACAAGCCATAAATCAAGACATTTCGATTCAACATCATACAAACCCTAATGAATTTTATAATTAGGTATACTTCAATATAATTTCAACACTAAATACAAGTAATCATAATTGAAGTTACGGATTAAGGTCGCAAGACTTACCCCATCTACTTAAGAAGACATCCTCGAGGTTTTACCATCAATCATAAATTCAACCAAACAATGGTTGTAATAATATCATTCAATAGTAATAATACAATATCTAGGTCAATAACATCATGACTGTCTCAATTAACTTTAATTCACAACCTAGGATTAGTGGTAAATAGGGCTAATCATGAATTTATCAAGAAATAGATCAAATCCCAATAATACATTACCCTATGAAATCAATATATGAATTACAATAGATAAAACAAGTCTACCAATCAATACACTCTTCATTTTCCATTAATTTATCAACAAGATACAAGGTTTAGGGATTTTGGGGAAAGGACATGATCTACATTAATTTCCATCAAGTGAACATTAATTACCCAATAATCTACACTTTATTAGTCATAGGCAATCACACTTTATCATTAATTTGAAGTTTAGAAGAAAACCCATTAGAATAGGAAAACCTTTAGAATTGGGTGATTTAGAAATCAACTTTGAAAGGACCTCTTGGGGAAAGGAATCCGAAAAGTGAAGAACTCATACCTTAATGAAGATTAATCCATGAAATTAAAGTGAAATACTAGAGAAATTGGCCTTCTTCTTCAATCTTTCTTTTTCCATTAATGGAGGATTTTGGAGGGAGAAAGTACAGAGAGATGAGAGCTTTTTGGTTTTGTTTTGGAAGCTTGGTTTAGGTGAGTGAAAAATGAATTAACACTTAAACTTAAGCTATGTATAATTACCTCCTAAATTACACAAAAAGCCCTTCACTTAGATGGGTCTTTTGTGAAGTCAAAATGCTTAAAATACCATTTCAACGAATATGGAAAGTGGCTGTGCGTCGCGGGGCTAATTTCACATTTTATTTTTTAAATCCAATTTGAGGCAGTAGCGTCATGGAGTGCATGTCTGCTAGGCATCTTTTTCTACTCCACGTGTCAGCTGCATCGCGCAGTGAATCTCAAATTCTAGCTGCCACAAGCAGCTTTGGTAGCTTGCTCGCAAACGTTTTTGTCCTCCTCTTGGACCCTTCGAGATGTCCTCGGGGAGTCGTTACTGTACGTTTCGACCCTTTATACAACATTTTACCTATTTAAAGTCGTTCTTTAGGTTTAGGACTTCATATTACAATCTCAAACTTTCACCAAACATAGCAACATCAACTAGTTTGATTTAGCTAGTTTCCGGACGTTGTGGACGTTTCTTGTCGTCTTGTCTCTAAAATTCCTAAATTGTTTATGAACATTATTTTAGACGTAGAAACAGTTTTTTAAGGTTTAATTCGTCATGTGAATCTCAATCATAAGTCATAGACTTTAGTAGTGTTATATTATCCCTCCCTTAGGAACATTCGTCCCCGAATGACACTAGAATTCTTTAAAATAATAATAGATAGTATTAAATAAATAGTATTAAATAATATTAGGATTTACTGTGTACTAATCCTAGTCCTATTAGGATTAGTACTCATTAATCCTAGTCCTATTAGGATTAGTACTCCTTCCTATATCTCCTATATATATCTCCCATGTATTCCCTTATTAGGTTAACACTTCAATACAATCAATACTCCTTTTGGGTAGAAGCTCTAGCCACCGCAAACTACCTCATTAACAGAATGCCCAGTCACACTCTCTCCAACAAATCACCCTATCAACTCCTTTACCAAGAACTTCCCAATTATACCAACCTCCGCGTTTTTGGGTGTCTTGCCTACCCTTGGCTACGCCTTCATATTAGTCACAAATTACAACCCCGATCCCGTCCTTGTATTTTCTTGGGCTATCATCCTACCTCCAAGGGTNCCTTTCAGGCTACCATACTAGCAAATACACCCCTTCCCGATAGTGAACCAACAACCTACTCTGTTGCCTCAAAAAATGCTTATTGGCGTCATGCTATGGATGACGAGTTTAAGGCTTTGACTGATCAGAAAACTTGGGTTCTTGTACCTAAGCCCCATGGGCGGCACCCAGTGGGCTGTAAATGGGTGTACAAAATTAAACACAATGCGGATGGCACTATTTCCAGGTACAAGGCTCGTTTGGTTGCTAAAGGCTACAATCAGGAGTATGGGCTTGATTACTCCGAGACATTCAATCCTGTTATTCGGCAGGAAACCATTCGCCTAGTACTATCACTCGCCGTGCGCAACAATCGGCTCATCAATCAGTTGGATGTTTCCAATGCTTTTCTTCATGGCATGCTTGATGAAACTATCTACATGACGCAACCACCGGGCTATGTTGATCCCCGCTTCCCTCAACATGTTTGCAAACTCCAGAAGTCTCTGTATGGGCTCAAGCAAGCCCCTCGTGCTTGGTACACACGTCAGAGAACGTTCCTCCAGGGGCTCGGCTTCACGTGTTGCGTACACGACACGAGTCTGTTTACTCGACATTCAGCACACGGTACAGTCATTCTTCTTGTCTATGTAGATGATATCATTATTACAGGATCTACTGCAGCTCTCATTCAGGATGTCACTCGAGCTATGCATACTACCTTCAAAATGAAGGACCTTGGCCCGTTACATTATTTTCTGGGAATGGAGTTTTTTCGGACAGGCAGCGGCTTGTTTCTTCATCAGTCAAAATATGCTCGAGATCTGTTGCAGAAAGCTGGACTGGAAAAATGCACCAGTCAACCAACACCGTGGCAGTCTCTTCGTCTATGAATGGAGCCGACACCCCCTTTGCCGATATCACCCACTTCCGCAGCCTCATTGGGGCTCTACAGTATCTTGCTATTACCCGTCCTGACATCCAATTTGCTGTCAACCGAGTTGCCCAGCGCATGCATCAACCAAGTGAACATGATTACCATTGTCTAAAATGCATTCTCAGGTACATTTTTGGCACTATTGGTCGTGGTTACTTATTCGACCCGGGGACTTGGAGCTTCGGGGTTTCTCAGATTCAGATTGGGCGAATGATAAAAATGACAGAAAATCTACATCGGGGTTTCTCGTTTTTTGGGACCGAACTTGATCTCCTGGTGTACAAAAAAACAACCCAAGGTCTCTCGGTCCTCGACTGAAGCTGAATACCGCGCCCTTGCTCTTCTTGCTGCTGAGACCATGTGGGTAACATATATTCTTCGCGAACTCCGTGCCACTCACACTGTTCCTGCTATCTATTGTGACAACAAATCAACCATCTGTGTGGCCAAGAATTCCGTCGTACACACCAGAATGAAGCATGTTTATACCGATTGTCTCTTTGTTTGCGATGAAGTTCAGGCCGGCACCATGACTGTGCAGTATGTACCCACTGAAGAACAACCGGCTGATATTCTCACCAAGCCTCTCCCGAGCCGACAGCACGATTACCTCAGTCCAAGCTTCCGTTCGCTTCCGCTCAGCTCAGCTTGAGGGGGGATAATAACAGATAGTATTAAATAAATAGTATTAAATAATAGTAGTATTTACTGTGTACTAATCCTAGTCCTATTAGGATTAGTACTCCTTAATCCTAGTCCTATTAGGATTAGTACTCCTTCCTATATCTCCTATATATATCTCCCATGTATTCCCTTATTAGGTTAACACTTCAATACAATCAATATTCCTTCATAAAAGGAAAGGATAGACTCAATACTATAAGCCTGACCAACTACAATATAAAATTATCATTAGTCACAGCTCATAGGATTCCTTCAGCACTCCGTTAAATGCATAATCATGTTATTTACATATAGCAATTCAAATCACAAGTTATTTAACATAAGAGCTCAACGTTCATAACAGATATTGAGGAAATACCTTCTCAACTCCTTTCATGGCTGAAATTTTTAGATATACTAGTTACCCCTTTCTACAAATTCGAAGACTCTTCTCTTATGGTCGGCATAAGTATTTTGCCGACAATAGGCTGTTTTCAAGCGGTTCATTATAATATGAACTTTCTCCAAAGTCTTATAAATGAATTTGGGACCCAAAAATGAAGATTCACCCATTTCAAACCATACAATTGTAGACCCAGATCTCCTACTATACAAGGCCTCAAAAGGAGCCATAGATATACATGAATGGTAGTTATTGTTATAGGAAAACTTAACCAAAGGCAACTCTTTATACCAATTTTCCTTGAAATCAATTATACAAGCTCTAAGCATATCCTCAAAGATTTGAATAGTACGCTCCGCTTGTCCATCCGTTATGGGATGAAAAACAGTGCTTAGTTTCACCTTGGTACCCAACCCTTTTTTGAATGACCTCCAAACCTAGATGTGAATTGTGCACCTCTATCCGATATGATAGATAATGGAATACCATGGAGACCCATAAATGAAGATCCTTGCATAATCCTTCGCGAGTATGGGGACTTGACGAGATTAAAATGAGTGGATTTGGTAAACATATACACAATCACCCATATGGAATCATGTTGCTTCAATATCCGAGGTAACCTACAACTTAATGCATATTTATGTCTTCCCACTTCCAAATATGAACTTAGATATGTTTAAGAAAACCACCTGGCTTTAGGTGCTCGGCTTTCACTTGTTGGAAATTTGGACATTTCGCAACAAACTCCGCTATGTCCCTTTTCAAACCATCCCACAAAAACACCTCTATAAGGTCATGATACATCTTTTTAGAGTCCGGATGGATGGAGTAACGGGACCCATGAACTTCCTCAACAATTCGGTTCCTCAAACCATTTACATTGGGATAAAAGTACCTTCCTTGATACCTCAAGACATCATCCCCCCTAAGGAGAATGAATCATTAAGCTTACCAAGAACCAATTCATTCAACTCCATAACCAATTAATCAAGGTGTTTCTTTGACTTTGCCTCAACGACCAAAGATGATTCGGAGTTATGATGTACGATAAAGCCACTATTTAAAGAATCTTCCAATTTAACACACACTCTAGCAAACCTATGAAAATCTTTCACTAGGTCTATCTTAGATTCTTCTAGACGAGACACACTACAAAGAGTCATACGACTTAGAGTATCTGCAACCACATTGGCCTTGCTGGGGTGGTGAAGTACACTCATGTCATAATCTTTCAACAATTCCAACCACCTTCATTGTTGGAGATTCAACTCCTTTTCAGTAAACACATATTGAATACTCTTGTGTTTGGTATACACATCAACATAGACATTATAAAAATAATGCCTTCATATTTTCAAGACAAATACAACAGCCGCTAAATCAACATCATGAGTTGAATAGTTCTTCTCATGCACCTTAAGATGTCTAGAGGCATAGGCTATTACATTCCTATGTATCATAAGCACACATCCCAAGCCCACTCGGGATTCATCACAATATACAATGAAGACCTTGGTACCCTCCGATTAAGTCAATACCGGAGCGGAGATAAGCCTCTCTTTCAAGATTAGGAAGCTTTTTTCACATGCCTCCGACAACTCAAATTTCACACACTTTTGGGTCAAGGTACTTAAGAGATTTTCAATCGACGCAAAACCATCCACAAAAAATTTATAATAACCCTCTATACCGAAGAAACTCCTAATGTCAGTTGTAGTCAATGGCCTAGGACAATTTTGCACCACCTTCGTTTTCCTTGGATCAACCTCAACTCCCTCACTAGAAATGATATGACCAAGAAACGCCACCGACCTCAACAAAACTCACATTTGTTATACTTGTCAAATTGTTGGCTCTCCTTAAGCACTTATAATACCATCCTCAAGTGATCCATGTGTTCACCCTCATTTTTTGAATATACCACGATGTCGTCAATGAAGACAATGACAAATGAATCTAGGTAACTTCGAAACACCTTATTCAAGTGATCCAGAAATGCCATCGGGGCATTAGTGAAACCAAAGGACATTAGTAAGAACTCATAGTGACCATATATTGTCCGAAATGCTATTTTTATATCCTCACCTCTCACACTATGTTGGTGATACGCCGATCTCAAGTCATTTTAGAAAAATAGCTTGCCCTTTGGAATTGATCAAACAGGTCATCAATCCGAGGGAGAGGATACTTGTTCCTAATAGTGCCTTTATTGAGTTTGTGATAGTCAATGCACTTTCTAAGGGACCCATCCTTCTTCTTCACAAACAATACCACATGGAGAAATAATAGGTCTAATGATGCATTTATCTAGTAAGTTTTTGTGTTTAGCGTTCAACTATTTTCATTTGGCCGGAGCAATCCTATAAGGAGGAATTTAAATGGGGTTGGCATCCTGAAGCTAGTCAATACCAATATCAATTTCCCATTCGGGAAGGATACCGGGAAGATCATTAGGAAAAACCTCTAGAAATCTCTAACAATGGGGACCATCTCAATGGGAGGATTTTTGGAGTTTAAATCTTTGACTCTTACAATATGGTATAAATATCCTTTAGAGATCATCTTACAAGCCTTCATACAAGAAATAATACGACCTAAAGGAATAGAATTTCCCCCCTTCCACTATAAGACGAGTTCATTTGGAAAATTAAACTTAACAACTCTAGTTGTACAATCAGTTGAAACAAAAAACATGCAACCAAACCATCCCCAATATGACATCAAAATCAACCATATCTAGTTCTACTAACTCGACATGAGTAACTCTATTGAGAAACATTATAGGACAATCTCTATATGCCCTTTTTTTAACCACCGACTCACCCACTGGGGTGAACACCATAAAAGGTTCATTCAAGATATCGGGCCAAATATAAAACTTTATAACTACCCTAGGAGTAAGAAAAGATTGGGTAGCACCCTGATAAAGTAAAGCATATACATCAATAGAGAAGATTTGTATCATATCGCGCAGCCACTGCCAGATTATGGCTTGCTCGGCAGCTTGGCTGTCCCATGTTTAGGTCCTCTTTCGGGACACTTTGGCTGGTCCTCGAGGAGTTGTTCACGGACGTTTTGACCCTTTACATGTAATGCTATGTGTAGGAACCATCCTTACTTAATTTATTCCTCAAAAAATCCCCCAAAACTTCACTATAAAACACTACGACGCACTAGTTAAAATTCTACTAGTTTCCGATCGTCGTGGACGTCCATTGACATTTCACTTCCAAACACTTCCAAACTTCATATACTGCCTATAAAAACTACTATTAACCATTTTAAGAGATTTTTCATGAAAGAAAAATTTAGTTAAAATTTCAAAAAAAATTACAGTAACCCGGCATCTTTTCGGTGAACACCCTTCAAAATTTAAAAAATGCAACTTTTAGGTAATTGATGATAAAAGTAGGACAATATGATCGACGAAACGAGATAAACTTAATTTAAAACCTTATCAAAACTTCATGGAATGCAAAATGAAAGGAATATATGAAATTCAATTCAAACAACACCTAAACACCATGCAATAATGCAGCATATTACTATGACTTTCTA
The DNA here is from genome assembly GCF_001406875.1 of Solanum pennellii. Classification (NCBI taxonomy): domain Eukaryota; kingdom Viridiplantae; phylum Streptophyta; class Magnoliopsida; order Solanales; family Solanaceae; genus Solanum; species Solanum pennellii. Next base: position 55,904,338 of record NC_028645.1, on the reverse strand, counting down.
ACCCCTCTACTAACAATACTAAACCAGTTCGAAGGAACTCATAACACTAAAGAGCGAAATAGAAATGAATTACCATCATCATCCGGCTTTGATCCTCTAGTACGGAGTGCATAGAAACATTTCTTATTTGGAGCATCACCTTCCGGAGCATTTGGAGGAACTTGCTTACCCTCTCTTCCTCTAGAAGCAATAGAAGTACAATCCCTCACCGTTTGTCCATCTTTACCACATCCAAAGCAACTCCCAGTACCGAATAGGCAATGCCCATAGTGCTTATTACCATAAGTACACATGTAGGCTTACATACTTTAGAACCACTACCCTTCTCAAGTTTCACCTTAGCACCCCTATGTTCATCTTGAGTTGAAGCCTTCTTCTTCAACCTTGGTTTGCATTTGACATTGATCACTTGACCCACTTTTCTTCATGTTTCTAGCAATCATACCAAGCCTAGACATCTCAATGGATTGAGAAAAAACATTAGTCTAGAAAAGGTCATATCATCATGGAGGATGGTGGAATGACATTCTTCTTTAACTAGGTCAGCGACCCTGGTCACAAATCTACTCATCTCATCCCTAGGGTAGAATCTAAGGATAGGGCATACCTAGACAACATAGTGAATTTCAATGAGTATTCTTCAACACTCATATAGCCCATGTTTTAGATTGATAAACTCCTCTACTTTCACCTCCTTCCTCTCACGGGGAAAGTACTTTCCTATGAAAGCCTCTTTAAACTCCTCCCACTCAATAGGACCAGACTTAATCGTTCAATTGCCTTTCATTTGAGTGTATTATTCTTTAGCAACATCCCTCAATTGGTACGAAACTAACTCCGCCTTCTCCATAGAAGTAACTCCCATTGCATTCAACACCTTGTAACACCATCTAGAAACTCCTAGGTATCCTCTCCCACCTTAGAGGAAAGAAATATAGGAAGATTCATCCACACAAACCATTTTAATGTAGTTGTCATAGTGGTCTCCACAACATTCACTCTAGGCCAAATACCTCTATTCACATTGGTAGTCATGACTCGGGCTAAAGAGAGTAAAACCTCTCTAACGTCCTCATTATTCATTTCTGGGAAACCATCAAACATCATTACCTTCTTCCACAATAGAAACTTGAGCATCTCTAGCACCTTGGACCCCTTGAGCACCATGAAGAACTTGCTCAACTTGTTCAACATGAGGAGGAATCTTCTCATTCACATCATTCTCCTCGACTCTACTTGCCGGTGTACTCATTTTATTCATCTCCTATAACACAAGGAAAACCATAAGAAAATAACAAACGTAATTTCTAAATCTCTCCGACACGACATAAGAGAAGAAAAGAAGGAAAACTTTATCGTCCTATAGCCTCTTGCCCATAGTTCAGTTGCAACTCACGCTAATGGTCAGGACTCTACTAGACGTGACTTTATGAGACTTTTGGATTCCTATGAACACTTTCATATCATGTGCTCAAGTACCACGTTTATCACAACCCTAGAGTACCCCCTAGAAGTTAGGGCATTCTCGAATCGGAACACAGCGTACTTGACCTCCCGAATGTCTCGTACAAGCCCTTCCATATCATTCATCGCATATACATATATGAAAAGTAGTGCAGAATTAATACTTCTCACAAATCAAATAGTCTTTCAAAATCTATTTCAGATAAAAACCATAAGCAATACTAAGTCTCATATCATCAAATCTTTTACTTGAATTATACTTTGGACACGACCAATACAATCGAAACATATAACTACTAAGTCTATTACAATGATTCGAAATAACAATTAAAAAGACATCTATGTCGTCAAGTCAAATGAGGACATACTTCAAACTTTCTTGAAAGATCCTAAGATCAAAATTTCGCTCCCAAAGAACCTTAACCTATGAATCAGTTGAGAGATAGATAAAAGCATGGAATTAGTACAAACACATGTACTAAGTATGGCATAATGCATAAAATCATGATAACATACATTTAATGGAAATATGCTTTTCTTGATTGAAACGTCATGTTATAAGTATAAGAATAACATTTAACACCTTATAAACATATAAGATATCACATTAGCATTTTATCACTTTTTAAAGAACATCACATTGATTAAAGCCAATGTTACAGTGAACTGAACTCAACTTCACAGTGAACCCTTTTTAGCATGCAACCTTTTTACTAAAAGTTATCCTAAGACTCACTTAAGTAATACAAAGAGAGAACACCCATAAACCCTATCTAACACACCTAAATGATCCTTTGGACTACTTTTAATGACATAAATACACTTACAATACACCAAAACACATAGCATGAGTTCCTCCTACAAAAGTTGATTCAAAGAATCATTTGAGTGAGTTATGAAGCAACGGCCCATACAATCCCTTCACACACACTTAAGAGATCTTTCAGAGTACCTAGGTTAAGATCATTCTCACTTCATTTAACAACATATATAAAAATATGACATTCTCCTCAGACAGGTGATGAAAAGACTTAATTGAGTAATCCAAGAAGAAAATCCCATACACTATCTTCAAGATTACCTAAACAATCCTTAACACTTCCTAATTTTAGATTATGTATACATAATAAACCAACTTTTCTATCTAGAGTCATTCTTACAACTAACCTAGGTACGATATGAAGTGACGATTTCAATCACTCTTCACACCTTAATTAGACAATCCATAAACTACTCTAGGTAAGCACTTATTCATTTACATGCTTTCAAACTTAAGTCATTATCTTCATTAGTTCGTCTAAGAGTCATTAAACATATAAGAACATTCAAGTAATGGTCTTTGAGAAGACCTAAGGACTCACTCACGAACATCTTCAAAGCCTATTGTGCAATCCATACCACCTCCTAAACTTAATAGAACTTCTACAACACTAGTGGGTATCCCATACAATGAGAATAGACAATAACAAACATATTCCATTGTAGCTTGGCTTGGAATCTGGAGTTGTAACCTACTCCAATGGAGGGTGTTCTACTTGCCAATGGTAGAATTTTTACACATCCCATGTAGGCACATGGTTAAGAAATATAAAGGGTTTATTTGTACTCTAGCCTCAACCTTAACTAAAGCTACTTACCAAAACATAGTCACATGGTTCTAGCCTTTATTATCATAGAGTAATTCACATAAAGAATCACATGAAGAGGTTCCATATCTATTTCATAACCCAATCACATGACCTTACCAAAGAGGTCCCCTACGGTTGACTTTCAATGGTCAAGAGGATAGCTTAATGATTTTCCTATGGATGATTTCATGTGTTTCCAGTCAACCAACCTTAAGTACACCATTCACCTGAGAAGGAAACTATTACGGCTTTCAACTTAAAGGATATCATAAACTCTCAACTAGGTTTAGGGCTCCACATAATTTGACTTTTTTACTATGTTCAAGGCCACATGTCATTCATATATACAAGACTAAGACGCTTTAGCATCCTAAGTCAAGAATCAATATTCACAATGTACAACTATCAAGTAAGGTACATAAGTCTACCAAGACAAGAAACACACATTTTCCACATATAGCATATCATTCTATAAATACATATGAATACTTGTAACACTCCGAAAGTCCATGACCTAAGATAGAGACTCACATGATGAATTAAACCTTAAAACATTGTTTCTAAACCTAAAATAATGTTTATAAACAATTTAGGAAGTTTATAGCCAAGATGACAAGAATCATCCATGACGTCCGGAAACTAGCTAAACCACACTAGTTGACGTCCCTATGTCTAATTAAGGTTTGGGAGGATCATATGAAGTCCAAAACTTATGCAAAGACATTAAATAGGTATAATTTAGTGTAAAGGGTCCAAACGTCCAGTAATGACTCCCCGAGGACCCTCGAAGGGTTTGGGAGGACGGCCTAAACATGGGTAAGCAAGCCACCAAAGCAGCTTCCGGAAGCCAGAATTTGAGGGTCACAACGCACCCCCCGTAGCTGAAACATGGAGAGTGAAAGGTTTCCTGGTGACGCCTGAGATCCACAAGGCTCACTGCCTCAAACTGGATCTCAAAAATAAAATGTGAAATTAGCCCCGTGATGCGCAGCAACTTCCTAGATTCGTTGAAGCATTTTGACTTGACAAAAAGACCCATTTAAGTAAGGGATATTTTGGGTAATTTAGGGGGTCATTATATATATATTAAGGGTCACTTTTAAGTAATTTTTCACTCACCGAAACAAAATTCCAAAAACAAAATCCAAGAGCTCTCATCTATCTCTACTTTCTTTCTCCGAAAATCCTCCATTGAAGGAAGATGAACGCTTGAAGAAGAAGGCCAATCTCTCTAGTATTTCACTTGAATTTTATTGATAAATCTTAATTAAGATATGGGTTATTCCCTCTTTGTATTCCTTTCCCTAATAGTTCTCTTCAAAATTTATTTCTAAATAATCCAATTCTAAGGGTTTTCCTATTCTAATGGGTTCACTTCTACACCTCAAATTGATGATAAATTGTTATTGACTATGACTAATTAAGTGTAGATTATTGGTTAATTCATGTTAATAAAAGGAAATACATGTATATCATTTCCTTTCCCCATTTTTCTCAAAGCTTCTATCTTGCTTATAAATTGTAGGAACTGTAGAATATATTTATTGTTAGACTTGTTTTATCTATTTTATTCATCTATGGATTGAGTAGGATAATTTATTGTTGGTATTTGATCTATTTATTGATGAATTAATGATGAACCCTATTTCCCCCTAACCCTAGGTTATGAACTGGAGTTAATTGGGATAGTGATGATACTATTGACCTAGTTATTGTACTAATCATTATTGAATTACATTATTACATTGTTGGTTTGAATTGGATATTTTATGATAAAGCTTTTATGAAATCTTGTGAAGGAGATGGGATAAGTTTTGTTATCTTAATCCTATACTTCAATTCTTATTACTTGTTTTTAGTGGTGAAATTATATTGAAGAATAACTTATGATATGATTGATTAGGGTTTGTATGATGTGGAATTGTAAATGTCTTTATTTATGGCTTGTGAGTTGTTGGCTAAGATGTAATGATATAAGTATGGTAATGACATACCAATGCCCCTTATCATGATGTGGTTATGGAAATATGCTAACCTCACATGTGTGAATTATAATGAAAGGACAATACTCATGCAATTCCTATAAAGATATGATGATGACTATATAAGGTGTAGGCCCTATGACCTAAACTAAGCTATGATTATTAATAAAGTCTTAAAAGACATTTCAAAAATGACCCTATCTCAGCACTACGTTAAATAGAAAATGAGGGGTGGCGCCTTCTCAAGGAGGGAAGGTAGGGTCCACCGTACTTCTCAAAAGGTGGATAGCCTCATAGCCCAAAAAGGGTATAAAGTAATATTTCCATGAAATTTACCAAGCTCTATACACTATGTTTCAACCATATGAATACTAGCTAGTGAATCCACCGTGATGTTATGTTCATGTTTTGTACTACTTTGGTTGGTATACAACCTTCTATCGGTGTAAGGTTTTAAAACACCGGATTCAACTCTTAGCTCTTGTGGTGTATGTAGGATAAGGCAGGTGTTCCCGAAAGTAAAAGGAAGTAATGAAGTAAACAATAACTAGGGTGATTTAAAAGGTTTGACTTAGCCTAGGTAGGGGTATGAGACTATACCTATGACTGCACTAGTTTGCCTTTAGGGAAGCCTTTGGAGGTTGTTCTTGTGTTCTATAATGTGTATGATATGTCTATAATGACCCTAAATATTAATGAACATGCTATTGGTATACAATGGTAAATATGATGATGACTACTATTGTTGCTATGTTATGTATAGTTAGGCATTACTTGTGATCCTTTGTTTGGTTTCCTTGATTTAGCAAGGTTCTGGGGCTTTGGTTGGTCATTACACTTGTAGGCTAAATGGTGGGTTATAAGTATGGGTCTTGCTTATCTAATGAAGTTGTGAACTCTATACATGTTGACTTGACTAGACTTGTTGTTGTTTGTCATGTGATGTACATGGTTTTGACTTAAGGAATATGTGCTTATTGATTGATATTTGTTCATGAATGTGCATACTGGGTTTTTAAAGTAAATTAGCATGCTTTAATGAAATGTCGCCTTTTAGCATGATGTTTATTATATGTGTGATGATATTTAATCGAAATGATGTGCTAACCCCATTTATCCCTTTGCCCCAAACATTTTAAGGTTCCGGTCATTGAATGACCTGTGACGACACTTGAAGGAAGACTTGGATCCTCATTCCCCTAGATTGGTAGGTGCTCACCACATTCAGGTCAATGCCACTTTCTAGCATTGGATGTTTATTAGTCTTAAATACACTTTGTTATTTCTCTTTTAGTTGATTACTAAAGAATATGTAGCCTATATGTGGCTTTTATTGTATTGATGTATGGGCTATGCCAAATTGTTATACTTTTATTTAGATGGTTATAAGATGAGACATCTATTTTAGGACTATGTTATATAATATATATATATATATATGTGTGTGTGTGTGTGTGTGTGTGCGTGTGTGTGTGTGTGTGTGTGTAATAAAAGTAGAAGACTATGTAATTTTCTTATATGCAAGGTCTTTGTATACATGATATGGCTATATTATGTGTGTGCAAAAATTCTATGTGAACTTCCCGATATAAAGAAGAAGAGTTTGAATGTTTTCCATATTTTAACTTGTGAATATAATGATGTAAGCTAAGAGGCTAGTATTAGTCGTCGAAAAGTACGATGACTCCTGTTACGGCTAGGGGGTGCTCCACGGATGTGACAAACATGGTATCAGAGCATGAGGTTGAATATCTTTAGAGTCAATGTCTCACCTTACAACATCTATACAGAGTCTTATTCATAATTGAGAAGTGTGCTACAATTATGAATAGGAAACAATAAGATGCTCAGAAAATTCTCTTTTTCTTGGAATCCAATATCGTGCCTCAAGATGCTTTACTCTATGTACCCTTAGAATCTAATAATTTTATTGTGATTATAGGAATTGAATACTCAGAGATGATCCGTTCAAAGACTTCATGAAGAGATTGCCAATGCAGGAGGTCCTCCCTAAGGCAATCAAGATCATCCTCTTGAAGAAATTGCTAATGATGATCAAGCTACGACCAATCCTCCAACCTTGTCGGATAAGGACAAAAGGGAAGCCTTTATCCAAATTGACCAAGACATTAATATACATGCACAAGCTATAACTACTAAAGCAAAAACCATGATGAACCAAGCTAAGTTGGAGGTTGTGCCCCGAGGAAACCAATAAGTTAGCACCATGGCCTCCCGTTTGAGGTATTTCACAAGGATGAATCCCCTACATTCTATCGGTCCAAAGTGGAGAAGGACCCCCAATAGTTAATTGATGAAGTCTACAAAATCCTCTATGCTTTGGGGTTGACTACTAGAGAAAAGGCCGAGTTAGCCACCTACCAACTCAAAGATGTGGCCCAAATTTGGAAGGTCGAATAGAGAGACAATAGGCCTTTAAGAGGTTATCCGGTGACATGGGAGATTTTAATGAATGATTTTATTTATGGTTTCTTTCTTAGATAAAAGAGGGAAGCTAAGGTGGAAGAATTAATCAGCCTTCGTCAAGGAGTTATGAGTGTGCTTGTCCAAGTATGCTCCTTCTTTGGTTTCTGACCCAAAGGATGATATGATCTACTTTGTGAAGCGAGTATCAGATTACTTGTAAGAAGAATGTGGTTCGGCAATGCTACTTGAAAATATGAATATTTCTCATCTCATGGTTTATGCTCATCGAGTGTAGGAGAGAAAGGTTAAGAGGAAGAGTAGGGATGCCAATAGGGAACACTCATTTGGTGGTGGTTTTTCAAAGGGTTGGTTGTATTTATAAGAAAAGCCTAGGTTAAAAATGAGGTTTTCTAATCAAGATCCTTCCATGTTTCCTAAGGTTCGTGATGATAGTGTGTCTAAACCAAGTTTTAAAAGGGAAGTGGTACTAGTTAACAAAACAAGAATCCATCTTATGGACAGTGTAGCAAGAAGCATTATGGTGATTGCCTCATTGGGACGGACAATTGCTTTAGTTATGGTAAGAATGGCAACAAGGTGAAGGATTTCCCAAACATGAAAGGTCAAAACAAAGGTAGTGGGCAAGCTCAAACAAGTGATTCTAATGTGGATCGTCCAAAGAAGAATCACTCTTATGCACTTTGTTCTAGGGGTGAAAAGAGAGTTTCCTGAAGTGTGACCATTATGTTACAAGTCTTCTCTATTGATGTATATGATTTACTTCATATGGGTGCTACCCTATATTTTTTACTCCTTTGGTAGCTCAAAAGTTTTATATTTCGCCCGATATCTTGAATGAACCTTTCATGGTGTCCATTCCGGTGAGTGAGTCGGTGGTTGCAAAGAGGCTATATAGATATTGTCCTATTATATTCAGAAATAGAGTCACTGAAGTTGAGATAGTAGAACTAGATATGGTCGATTTTTATGTCATATTGGGGATGGATTGGTTGCATGATTTTTTTGCTTCCGTTGATTGTAGAACTAATGTTTTTAAGTTCAATTTTCAAAATGAACCCGTCTTAGAATGGAATGGGGGAAATTCTATTCCTAGAGGTCATATTGTTCTTGTGTGAAGGCTTCTAAGATAATCTCTGAGTGGTGTTTACACCATATTGTCAGAGTCAAAGATTTAGACTCCGAAAATCCTCCTATTGAGATGGTCCCCATAGTGAGAGAATTTCCGGAGGTCTTTCCTAATGATCTTCCTGGAATCCCTCATGAACGGGAAATTGCTTTTGGTATTAACTTGCTACCGGATACCAACCCAATTTTAATTCCTCCTCATCGGATTGCTCCGGTCGAATTGAAAGATTTGAAGGCTCAACTCAAAGACTTACTATATAAAGGCTTCATTAGACCTAGTATTTCCCCATGGGGTGCTCTGGTGTTGTTTGAGAAGAAGAAGGATGGGTCCCTTAGTATGTCCATTGACTATCTCATACTCAATAAAGTCACTATTAAAAACAAGTATCCTCTCTCTCGGATTGACGACTTGTTTGATCAACTCCAAAGGTCAAGCTACTTTTCTAAAATTTACTTGAGATTGGTGTATCACCAACATAGTGTGAGAGGTGATGAACGACATTTCTGACAAGATATGAACACTATGAGTTCTTAGTAATATCCTTTGGTCTCACTAATGCCCCGACGGCATTTATGGATCCATGTATAGGGTGTTTTGAAGTTACCTAGACTCATTTGTCATTGTCTTCACTGACGACATGTTGATATATTAGAAAAATGAGTGTGAACACCTAGATCACTTGAGGGTGGTATTACAAGTGTTTTAGGCGAACCTACTATTTGCCAAGTATAACAAATGTAAGCTTTTGTTGAGTTCGGTGGCGTTTCTTGGTCATAAAATCTCCAGTGCGGGAGTTGAGGTTGATCCAAGGAAAGTGGAGGTGGTAAAAAATTTTCCTAGGCCATTGACTCCAACCGACATTTGGAATTTCTTTGGTCTAGTGGGTTAATATAGGAGGTTTTTGGATGGTTTTGAATCTATTTCATCTCCCTTAACTACCATGACACAAAAGAGTGTGAAATTTGAGTGGTCGGAGGCATGTTAACGAAGCTTCCAAATCTTGAAAGAGAGGCTTACCTCCGCTCTGATATTTACTTTGCCAGAGGGTAGCAAGGGCTTCGTTGCATATTGTGATGCATCTTGACTAGTCTTGGGGTGTGCGCTTATGCAACATGGTAAAGTAATAGCCTATGACTCTAGACAACTTAAGGTGCATGATAAGAACAATGTAACTCATGATCTTGAGTTAGAGGTCCTGCTATTTCCCTTTAAAATTTGGAGGCATTATTCTTATGATATCCATGTTGATATGTGTATACCGACCACAATAGTCTTCAATATTTCTTTAACCAAAAAAAGTTGAATCTCTGACAACGAAGGTGGTTGGAATTGTTGAAAGATTAGGACATGAGTGTTCTCTACCACCTCGACAAGGCCAATGTGGTTGCGGATGCTCTAAGTTGTATGACCATGGTTAGTGTTTCTTATGTAAAAGATGTCAAGAAAGTCCTAGTGAAAAATGTCATAGGTTGCTAGAGTGGGTGTTACATTGGAGGATTATCCAAATGTTGGTTTTATGGTCTATCATAACTCCAAATCATATTTTGTGGTTGAGGTGAAGTCTAAGAAACACCTTGATAAATCATTGATGGAGTTGAAAGAATCGATTTTTGATAAGCTTATTTAGTAATTCTCCTTGTGGGGTAGTGTCTTGAGGTATCACAGAACGTTGTGTGCTCCCACTTTAGATGATTTGAGGAACTGGATTCTTGAGGAAGCTCATGGGTCCCGTTACTCAATCCATTCGAGCTCTAAAAAGATGTATCGTGACCTTAGAGTTCTTTTGGGGGATTGTTTGAAAAGGGATATAACGAAATTTGTTGCAAAATGTCCTAATTGCAAACAAGTGAAAGTCGAGCATCAAAATCCAAGTGGTTTACTTCTAGAAATCCAAGTTCCTACTATGAACTGGGGAAGACTTAAATATGGATTTCTTTTTAGGTTTACCTCGGACACAAAAGTGACATGATTCCATATGCGTGGTTGTGGATACGTTGACCAAATCTGCTCATTTTATTCCCGTCAAGTCCACATACTCTGCGGAGGATTATGCAAGGATCTTCATAGATAATATTCTGTGTCGCCATGGTATTCTGTTATCCATCATATCGGATAGAGGTGCACAATTCACATCTAGGTTTGTAGGTCATTCCAAAAAGGGTTGGGTACCAAGGTGAAGCTAAGAATCACGTTTCATCCCTAAAGGGATGGTCAAGCGGAGCGTACTATTCAAGCACTTGATGATATTCTTAGAGCTTGTCTAATTGACTTCAAGGGAAGTTGGGATTAATATTTTCCTTTGGTTGAATTTTCCTACAATAATAGTTACCATTCATCTATATATATGGCTCCTTTTGAGGCCTTGTATGGTAGGAGATGTAGGTCACCAATTGGATAGTTTGAAGTGGGCGAGTGTTCACTTTTGGGTCCCATATTAAATTTATAAGACTTTAGAGAAAGTTCGAATTATAAGGAACCTTTTGAAAACAACCTATAGACGGCAAAAGTGCTATGTCAACCATTTGAGAAGAGACTTAGAGTTTGAAGAAGGAGATAAAGTGTATCTTAAAATTTCACCCATGAAAGGAGTGGTGAGATTTGGAAAGAAAGAAAAGTTGAGTCTGCATTATGTTGGTCCCTATGAAATAGTGCAAAGTGTTTGAAAGGTTTCATATGTGTTGAGGCTACCTAGTGAATTGGCTTCGGTTTATCCGGGTTTCCATGTATCCATTCTCCAGATGTGCATCAGTGGTCCCAAACCCATTATTCCTATTGAGGGTCTAAGAGTCGAAGATAACCTCTCTTACGAGGAGGTTTCGGTTTAAATCTTCGATGAGCAAGTGAATAGGTTGAGGAACACGGAGGTGTCTTCCGTAAAGGTGTTATGGAAACCTAGTTAAGGGAGCAACATGGGAGACCGAGGCTGACATGAAGTCCTGTTATCCTCATCTCCTTGCTAATTAATGTTAGTTATTCCCATTCTTAATAAAAATAATGAACAAAATGAATTTGGATTTTTTTTCAAAGATCTGCATATTTTGATAAAGGTTGTATCAAAATGAGCTTTCATGAAAGAAAAAATGTGTTTACTTGCACTTTAATGAAATATATGCGTTTAACTTTTGACATTTTTGGTCCTTTGATGTTGTCTTGTCAAGAATAGCATGGTAACTCTTTGGTTCTATTTTGATCTTATGATTGGTGTTGAGAAGGTATTTCCTCAATATGTGTTAAGAAAGTTCAGCTCTTATGTGAAATAACTTGTGATTTGAATTGCTATGTGTAAATGTCATGCTTATGTGTTGAATGGAGTTCTGAAGCACTCCTATGAGTTGTGACTGATGATGATTTTATTTTGTTCTTTGTTGGGCTTCTAGTATTTAGTCTATCCTTTCCTTTTAAAGAATTTTAGTGTCATTTGGGGACGAATGTTACTAAGGGGGACATAAATAATACTCCTAAAGTGCATGAACTAAGATGGAGACTCACATGATGAATTAAACCCTAAATACTTTATATAAGCCTAAAATAATGTTTATAATCCATTTAGGATGTTTTAGAGCCATGACGACAAGAAACGTCCATAACGTCCGAAAACTAGGTAAACCGAACTTGTTGATGTCCATATATTTAGTGAAGGTTTGGGAAGGTCATATTAAGTCCAAAATTTATAGAAAGACTATAAATAGGTAGAGTGTAGTACAAAGGGTCCAAACGTCCAGTAACGGCTCCCCGAGGACATCTCGAAAGGTCCGGGAGGAGGACCCAAACCTTGGCGAGCAAGCTGCCAAAGCAGCATGCAGCAGCCAGAATAGGAGGATCACTGCGCGACGCGCAGCTGACACATGGTCTGGAAAAATTTGTTGTGCGACGCGTGTACTCCACGAGTCTTACTTCCTAAAACCGGAGTTAATAAATAAAATGTGAAATTAGTCCCGCGACGTGCATCCACTTCCCAGATTCGTTGAATCGTATTTTAAGCATTTTGACCTCATAAAAAGACCCATTTAAGTGAGGGGTCTTTTGGGTAATTTAGGGGGTGATTATATATCGCATAAGGGTCAGTTTTAAGTCATTTTTCACTCACCTAAATCCAATTCCCAAAATAAAACCAAAAGCTCTCATCTCTCTCTACTTTCTTTCTCCCACGAACCTCCATTGAAGGAAGAAGAAAGCTTGAAGAAGAAGGACAATTTCTATAGTATTTCACTTGAATTTTGTTGATTAATGTTCATTAATGTATGAGTTCTTCACTCTTGGAATTCCTTCCCCCAAGAGGTTATTTAAAAGTTGATTTTTAAATCACCCAATTCTAAGGGTTTTCCTACTGTAATGGGTTTTCTTCTAAACTTAAAATTGACGATAAATTGTGATTTCATATGACTAATTAAATGTAGATTATTGGTTATTTCATTTTAATTGAGGGAAATTCATGTAGATCATTTCCTTTCCCCAAATTCCCCAAATCATCAAGCTTGCTTATAAATTGATGGGAATTAAAGAATGCATTAATTCTTAGACTTGTTTTATCAATTCTAATTCATCTATGGATTGCCTAGGGTGATGTATTGTTGGATTGATCTATTTGTTGATGAATTCATGATGAACCCTATTTCCCCCTAACCCTAGGTTATGAATTGAAGTTAATTGGGATAGTGAATATGATATTGACCAAGTTGTTGTATTTATTACTATGGAATGATATTATTATACCCATAGTTAGGTTTAATCGGATGGTTATTTGTAAGACCTTGGTGATGGACTGTGAAGAAGATGGGTAAGTCTTTTGATCTTAATCCTTTATTTCCCTTACGATTACTTGTGTTTTGTGATGAAGTTATATTAAAGTGCACCTTATGATAAGATTGATTAGAGTTGGTATGATGTTGAATTAAAATGTCTTTATTTATGTTTTGTGAGTTGTTGGCTAAGATGTAATGATATAATAATGGTGATGAGTTACCAATATGCCTTATTATAATGTGATTATATATATGTGCTGACCTAACATGTTTGAATTGTAATGAAATGACAATACTCATGCAATTCCTATTGAGCTATAATGATGACTATATAAGGGGTATACCGTATAAACTAAACTAAGCTATGATGATAAATAAAGGCTTGAAGACATTTCAAAAGAGACACTAGCTTAGCACCGAGTGAACTTGAAGATTAGGGGTGGTGCCTTCCCAAGGAGGGAAGGTAGAGTTCACCATAGTCCTCACGGTGTGGGTTAGCCTCATAGCCCAAATAGGGCGTACAGTGATACTTACATGAAAGCCCCCAAGATCCATAGCATATGTTGACATGAAAGGAATACTAGCTAGTGGATCCACTTAGATGCTATGTTAATTTTTGGTACTACTTTGCCTGGTACACCACCATCCATCAGTGTAATGTTTTACAGCACCAGATTCCACACATAGCTCTTGTGATTTATGTCAGTTAAGGCAAGTGTTACAAAAAGTAAAAGGAAATAACGAAGTAAACAATAAATAAGATTAGTTAAGAGGTTTGACTTAGCCTACGTAGGGGTATGGGTCTCTACCTATGCCGTGCACTAGGTTTCCATGAGGGAATCCTTTCGAGGTTGTTCTTGTGTTCTATAAAGTGTTTGTTTTGTATATAATGACCCTACATGTTGATGATCATATATGATGTTAGTTTCATTTATGAACATGCTATTGGTCTATATTTCTAAATATGATGATGACTACTATTGTTGCTATGTTATATATAGTTAGACATTATTTGTCATCCTTTATTTGGTTTTATTGATTGAGAAAAGTCATGGGCTTTGCTTGGGCATTACACCTGTAGAATAAATGGTGGGTTATGAGTAAGGGTCTTGCTTATGTGATGAAGTTCTGAACTCCATACATGTTGACTTGACTAGACTTGGCATTGTTGGTCTTGTGATGTACATGGTCTTGACTTAAGGAATATGTTCTTATTGATTGGTATTTGGTCTTAAATATGCATAATAGGTTTTCAAAGTAAATTACCCTGCTTTGATGAAATGTCCCTTTTTTCTATGTTGTGTCTGCATATGTGCCCATACTTAGTACAAGTGATGTGCTAACCCCATTTCTCCCTTTGTTCCAAACATATTTAGGTTCCGGTCGTTTAAGGGCTTGTGACGACACTTGAAGGAAGACTTGGATCCTCATTCCCCAAGATGGGTAGGTCTTCACCACTTCTAGGTCAATGCCACTTTCTTATATATATGTGTGTTTGTGTCTATATATAATAAACGCAGAAGACTATGCAATCTTCTTATACGAAGGCTCTATGTATACTCGATATGACTATATTATGTGTATGAAATAGGTATATGTAAACCTCACCATAGATCGAAGAAAAGATTTAAATTTTTCCGTATTTTAACCTATCAATGTAATAATGTAAGCTAAGAGGCTAGTCTTAGTCCTCGATGAGGACACCACTGCCGGTACGTCTAGGGATTGCTCCCCGTACGTGAAAATAACCAATATCATATTTATACACCTTATACACTAAATAATATCATCAATATAACCATCATACGACATTTATAACCAAGTTGGAAAAATTATGCATCAACTCGAAGACTGCTTACATAAGGACATAGCCTTAGTCTAACATGGTCACCTAACTACATCAACAGAAGAACATATACATTCACCTTAATCATTGGTAGTTGGATATGATCATACATCCAATAAATCCACTACGCAAACCCTCATAATATATAAAGTAGTGCCGACAAGGCCATGATCATCATAATATATAAACTAATGCCGACGAGGCCATATAATTCACAAGTAAAGCATATAGAACCGCCATCATAAATGGACCATACCAATAACAACATATTTCAAGACCTACATTACACAAAATAAAGATAATTAGGGCAGTGTACCACCAATCCATTCTCACCACTTCAATCCACAACAAAATAATCCAATGCAATGCCAAAAAGCCGTTACCCATCACCATGATCATCAATTCAATACAAAAATCATAATACTCAATGAATCTAAATCGATTAAATATATATTTATTATTTTAAGACATCCTATGCATCAATCCAATACAATTCTTACATCATTCAATATCCCAAAGAAAACAAAAGTACAATTCATAAGCATTGTGACATGATCACTTAACCCATAAAATAGTCAAAAGTAGAATTACATGGTTTGGATAGGTTCATAGAGTTTTTAGGCTAAAATCATCAAATTAACATCAATTCAAATATAATAAAATTATTCAAAACATTTTATGCAAGAAACCATTACTAGATCACAAATTGGAGAATTCATATTTTTGATCATCTTTGAAAAATCATTGGAATTGACTCCATCAAGAAAAGATATTCAAGGATGAAAAGCCATACCTTAATTGTGAAGAAAAGACCACAAAGATTGGTGATGAAAAACTAGAGAAAAGAATGGAGAGGTTTTGTTTTGAGTTGAGAGTTTAGCTTTGATTGGTGAGTTTAGGGGGATAAAAAGACTCAATAACCGTCAATAAGCCATCCCAAAATACCCAAAATACACCTGCACTAATAAGACAATTTAACCTATTCAAGTTTTACTTAAAAACGATGCAACCAAATCTGGGAGTTTACTGCGCGTCGTGGAGGCACACTCAATCTTATTTTTTCAAAATTTCTAGACCTATTGGTTAACAAAGCAACACATCAAAGGGAAAAAATATAGCCCATTCAGTGCAAGATGCGCAATGCAGCCACTGCAAGATTCTGGCTGGCGCAAAAGCTTGGCTATCCATGTTTGGGTCCTCTTCGGGACCCTTTGACTGGTCCCCGGGGCGTCGTTCTCGGATGTTTTGATCCTCCAGATTTCATGATACATGTAGTGACAATCTACAATTAATTTTACCCTCAAATCATCTCCCAAAACATCACCACAAAACACTATGACACACTAGTTCAACTTCGACTAGTCTGGTCGTCTTGGATGTTCTTGGACATTGACCTCCAAACACTTCCAAACATCATATACTGCCTATAAAAACTATTATTTACCATTTAAAGACTTTAAAACATCATTACACTCCTGATAGGCTTTAGTTCAACCTAGCTCATTTTTATGGAGTAACAATACTACCCCACAAGGAAACATTCATCCTCGAATGACACTTTTAACTCTCCGAACACTTCCAAGAGTAGAGACTCATTTAAAAGCTCATAAATGTACCAAATAAGAAATTATAGAATACACAATTTTGTAAAATACATCAATTTCGTATAATCATGAGACTCACAACACAACAAGAAGCTAGAACTAAATCTACGACTCATTATGCAATCAGACTCACATTCTTCATTTCAAATAGGAAGAACTCATTTTATATTCATTATTATGCTCATATAAATCAGTTATATACAAACCATAATCATTTTTCATGAAAGAACAATTTAGCCAAAATTTCAAAATCATTACAGTAAAATGGCAACTTTACTATGAACATGCTTCAAAATATCAAAAATGCAACTTTTAGGCAATTGATGATAAAAGCATGACAATATGATAGACGAAACCATATAATCTCAATTTACAACCTACTAATAATACCATGGAATGAACAATTCAAGGAATCAATGAAATTTGATTCCAACAAGAAACCTAACCACCAGGTAACAATTACTATGACATTCTAACTGCTCTACTAACCATACTCCCCCACTTAGAAGGAACTTATAAAAATAAAGAAAGAAATACAAGGAATTACCATCATTATCATCCTCATCCGGCTACGATTATCGAGTTCGTAGTGCATAGAAGAGATTCTTCTTTTGAGCATCACCATTCGGAGCATTTGGAGGTACTTGCTTACCCTCTCTTCCTCTAGATGCAATAGAAGTACAATCCCTCACTCTGTGTCCATATTTACCACATCCAAAGAAACTCCCGATACCCAATATTCATTGCCCATAGTGCCTCTTCCAACAAGTAGCACATGTAGGATTACCAACTTGAGAACCACTACCCTTCTAAAATTTCACCTTAGAACCCCTAAGCTCATCTTGAGTTGAAGCCTTCTTCTTGAACGTAGGTTGGATATTATCATTTGACCCAATTATCTTTAAGTTTCTAGCAATCCTACCAAGCTTAGACTCCTCAATGGATTGAGCATAAACCATGAGTCTAGATATCATCATGGAGCATGGCCTTATGACATTCTTCTTTGACTAGTTCGGCGATCCCGATCACAAAACATCTCATCTCATCACTAGGGTTAGACACTAAGGATAGGGTATAACTACATAACATATTGAATTTTAATGAGTATTACTCAACACTCATATTTCCTTCTTAAGATTTATAAACACCTCTATTTTAACCCCCCTCCTCTCACAGGGAAAGTACTTTACGAAGAACTTCTCTTTAAATTCATCCCACTCAATAGGACCTGACTCAACGGTCTATGATCTTTCCATTGAGTGTACCATACCTGAGAAACCTCCCTCAATTGGTATGAATTTAACTAGGCTTTCTCCCTAGAAGTCACCCCCATGTCACTCAACACCTTGTACACACGATCTAGAAACTTGTGGGGATCCTCTCCCACCATAGAGGCAAGAAAGATAAAAGTATTTATCCTCACAAAGTATTTCAATTTAGATGTCATAGTCTATCCACAACAATCACTCTAGGAGCAATACCCCTATTCACATGGGTAGTCATAGCTCAGTGCTAAAAAAGTAAAGCGTACCTAACATTTCAATTATTCATTTCGGGGGAAACCACCGGAACATCATTACCTTCTTCAAAAATAGGGACTTGAACATATCTACCACCTTGAGCAACTTTATTACCTTGAAGAACTTTCTCAAGTTGTTCAACTTGAAGAAGGAATCTACTCATTAACACCATTCTCATCAACTCTCATAGCTGGTGTCCTCCTCGTATTCATCTCCTATAACACAAGGAAAACCATAAGAAAAGAACAACCATAACTTCTAAATCTATAATAAACGACATAGGCTTAGAAATGAAGATAAACTTTATCGTCCTATAGCCTCTTGCCCATAAATGTGTCACGACTCACACCGATGGTCAAGACTCTACTAGACATGACTTTATGAGTCTTTTGGATTCCTAAGATCACTTTTATAACCTCTGCTCTGATACAACATTTTCACAGCTCGAGATTACCCCCGAGAATTTAGGGAACTCTCAAATTGGAACACGGCGTACTTGACCTCTCAGAGGTGTCGTACAATCCCTTTCGTATCATTCATCGCATATACATATATGAAAAGTAGTGTGGAATTTAACCTTTTCACAACGTTCAAATAGGCTTTCAAAATCTCTTTCATATAAATATCATATTAAATACTAAGTCTCATGTCATGAAATCTTTGAATCTAGTTATACTTGTGACACAGCCCATACTATCGATATATAGTAATATTAAGTCTATTATAATGCTTCCAAAATAAGAAATCAAAAGACATCGATGCCCTCGAGTCAAATGAGGACATACTTCAAACTTGCTTTGAAGATCCTATAATCCAAGTTTCACTCCAAAACCACCTTCACCTATGAATCACCTTAGATATAGCTAAAATTAAGGAATTAGTACAAACAAATGTAATAAGTGTGGTATAATGCATAAAATCATGGTACCAGACATTTAATGGAAATATGCTCTTTTTGATTAGAACATCATGGTTTAAGCATAAGAACTACATTTAACACCGTAGAAATTAATAAGATATCACATAATCCTTTTATCACTTTTTAAGGCACATTACAGTGAACTAAGCCAATGTTACAATGACCTAAACTCAACTTCATAGTGAACGTTTTTTAGCATGCAACATTCTCACTAAAATTTATCCTAAGACTCACTTAAATAAGACAAAGAGAGACCGCCCATACACCCTCTCTAAGCACACCTAAATGATCCTTGGGATTACCTATAATGAGATGAATATACTTACAATACAGTAAAACACATAACATGAGATCCTGCTACAAAATGTGATTCTAAGGCTCACTTAAGTGAGTTATGAAGCAACCGCCCATACAATCCCTTCAGACACACTTAAGAGATCCTTTAGAGTACATAGGATAATATCATTCTCACTTCATACAATAACATATAAAAAATATGTTATTCTCCTCACAAAGGTTATCAAAAGACTTAATTATGTAATTCAAGAAGAGAGCGCTCATGCACCGTCTCAAAGATTACCTAAATCCCTAAGACTTCCTAAGTATAGATTATATCTACCTAATCAACCAATTTTCCTATCTAGAGTCATTGTTAACACTTACCTAGCTACGATATGAAGTGATCATTACTATTGCCCCCTTCACACCTTACTAAACAAGCCTTAAAGTACTCTAGGTAAGTACATATTCATTTATATGATTTAAAACTAAGTCATTATTTTCATTAGTTTGTCTGCGAGTCATTCAACATATAAGGACCTTCAAGTAAAGGTCTTGTAGAATACCTAGTAACTCACTCACTAACATCTTCAAAGCCTATTGTGCAATGTCTAGAAAGCGTCCCATACCACCACTTAAAATTCATAGAACTTCTCCAAAAGTAGTGGGTGTCCCACATAATGAGAATAGGCAATAACCAACATAGACGATGGTATTTAGGAATGGGATACGGACTTGTAATCTACTCCCATTGAGGTGTTCTACTAGCCAATGGTCGAACTTGGACTCATCCCATGTAGGCACATTATTAAGGAATATGAAGGGTTTGTTTGTACTCTAGCCTAATCCTTGACTTGATCTACTTCCAAACCATACTCACTAGGTTCTAGCCTTTGTTCTCATACAGTCATTCACATAAAAATCACATGAAGAGGTTCCATAAATAGTTCATAACCCAATCACATTCACCTTATCAAAGAGGTCCCCTAGGGTTGCCTTCCAATGGTCAAGAGGATAGCTTAATGATTTTCCTAAGGATGATTTCATGCCATTCCAGCCAACCAACCTTAAGTCCACCATTGACACGAGAAGGATACCATTATAACTTTCGACTTTAAGGATATCATAACCTGTCAACTAGGTTGTGGGCTCTACATAATTTGACATTCTCACTATGTTCAAGGTCACATGTCATTCATACATACAAGACTAAGACGCTTTAGCATAATAAGTCAAGAAGTCATAGTCACAATGTAGATGTATCAAGTAAGGGATACATGTCTATTAAGACAAGACATACACATTTTCAACATATAGCATATCATCCTAAAAGCACATAGGAATAACTAACTTCATATTTATATCAACCTATTCACTACTATAATATAATCAATATAACCATCGTACGACTCTTATAACCAAGTAGGAGGAATCATGCATCAACTCTAAGTATACATACATAAGGACATAGTCATCGTCTAGCATGATCACCTACCAACATCAATAGAAGAACACATACATTCACCTTAATCACTAGTAGATGTATATGATCATACTTCACATAAATCCCCTACACAAACCATCATAAGATATCAAATAGTGAAACAAGGCCATGGTCATCATAATAGATAAAGTAATTTCAATAATTCTCAACATTAGTGGACCAAACAAATCACAGCAACATTCAAGACATACATTACATAAAATAATGAGAACTAGGGCAGCGTACCACAAATAATTCTCACCACTTCATCCCTAGATAAATCATCCAATACAATACCAAGAGAAACTTACCTATGGCCATGATCATCAATTCAATACAAAAATAATAATGCTCAATGAATCTAAATCAAATCAATATAGATTTATCAATGTAATACAACATATGCATCAATCCAATACAATGCTTACATCATTCCATAGCCTAAAAAAAAAACTACACTAGAATACAAAAGCATTGAGACATGATCACTTAACCCATAAAAAAGTCAAAACTAGAATTGCATGGTTTGCATGAGTTCATAGAGTTTTTAGGTTAAAATCATCAAATTCACATTTATTAAATCATAATACAATGATTCAAAAATGTTTTATGCAAGAACCTATAGGTAGATAACAAAATTGGACAATTCATATTTTTTATCATCTTTGAAAAATCATTGGAATTGACTCCTTAAATAAAAGATATTCGAGCATAAAAAACCATACCTTAATTGTGAAAAAAACTCCACAATATTTATGAAGAAAAATTTGAGAAAACAA
Organism: Solanum pennellii; assembly: GCF_001406875.1. Lineage (NCBI taxonomy): Eukaryota > Viridiplantae > Streptophyta > Magnoliopsida > Solanales > Solanaceae > Solanum > Solanum pennellii. Next base: position 55,882,518 of record NC_028645.1, on the reverse strand, counting down.
TCTACTTCCTTAGAGCTTCAAAGCGTCATTAATGGACTTTTTGAGAGAAGAATGTAGAGGTTTTGTTTTGAGTTGAGAGTTTAGCTTTGATTGGTGAATTAAGGGGTATAAAAATACTCAATAACGGTCAATATGTCATCCCCAAATTACCCAAAAGACCGCTTCGTTTATTAGACAAATTAACCTATTCAAATTTGACTTAAAAATGACGCGACCAAATCTTGGTGTTTACTGCGCATCGCGGAGGCACATTCAGATCTTATTTTTAGAATATTTTGAGACAAAGTGGTTCGTGATAGCCCCTTGTAAAAGGGAAAGAATTCTTCCCAATCATTGCCATCTGCGCAACGCGCAGCCACTGCCAGATTCCGGCTGGCACGGTAGCTTGGTTGTCCCATGATTTGTTCCTCTTTTGGGACCCTTTGCTTGGTTCCCTTGTCGTCGTTCGCAGATGTTTTAACCCTTTATATGTGACTCTACGCTTAGTTACCATCCTTAATAAATTTCACCCTCAAATAATCCACCAAAACATAACTATAAAACACTACGATACATCAGTTCAACTTCAACTAGTTTCCGCTCATCTTGGACATTCTTACGTTTGACCTCCAAACACTTTCAAACATCATATACTGACTATAAACACTATTATTAACAAGTTTAAAACTTTAAAACCTCATGACAAACCTGTTAGGGTCTAGTTCAACCTAGCTCTTTTTTAGGGTGTAAGAGGTAGTTCCTCCTTGAGCAAAAGATAATCAAGGTAATAAAATGTATGACCTTGATGGTATTATGCATTACATATAATATTGTAGTTGACATACATGATTAATGATTTTCTTAACTAAGTGAATTGATTAATTTCTCATGAGTTGAAATGTAGATTATGCCTATGTCTGCAAGAGAAATCCATTTTATGTCAAACTTTATTATAAAATGATGAGCATGCCTAACGTTGGAGAATGTATTTCCTTCAAATAGAAATGAGTATGAAGACGTATGCAAGCATGGAATGGATTTGTAAGATTAATTCATGATTGATTATGTTTCTTTAGTGCTTGATTCTATGAAGTTGGTGTTCCTTGTATGTTTTGTGCATTGACTTTTAGGTGGTAACATGCTATATGTTGTGAGCTTTTATATGGTTCTTTGAGTCCTTTTGTGTGTTTAAAAGGTTCCATGTGTCATTCGTGGACGAATATTCCCATGTGGGGGATATTGTCAAGATCCTAAAAATAAAATAAGGTAGATAGAGCCTCACATGTGCCAAAAAAGGTTATTAATATGTTAAATAAGTGTTTTTACAGTGTGTATACTTGATTTAAAATGATTTGGAGGTCGAATGTCCAAGAACGTCTGACACTTCGAAAGTTAGACCTTAATAGTAAATGGACGTATTTAAGTTTGAAATGTCAAGGCATGAATCCCCAAGGACCACCCAAGAGGTACTTTAGGAGGACCCAAATGTTGCCTAGATACTGCCTTGGTTGTGTCAATCGACGAGCTGCATTGACGTCCCTTATTATGATCGACGCCACGTCGATTGGGGGCGTTTCTCAAAACATTGGCTTATGAGCATAGCCCCCAAGAAGGGAGCATGAATTACCATCGACGGAGTAGCAGACTTCGCGTTAGTTAATCGATGACCCGTTGCATGCCCTTCTTAGACTGTACCTGCAATCTGTCTTGAGGTGCTTCCATGCTAGGGGTGAAATGGGAAATTCACCCCACGTTCTTATTAGACTATAAATGGTTTATTTAAGTGTTTTTGGGTATTTTATATTTGTATATAATCCTTAACTCTAATTTAGGATTCAATCTTCAAAACAATTTTTTTCCTCTCAAATAATACTCTCCCAAAACTCCATTGAAGTCCAAGCTCAAGCAAAAGTTATGGAGTTGGATTCTGTCACACCCCTAGAGTACACCCTAGAATATATGGTATTGTAAAATCGCAACATGGCGTACTTGACCTCTCCGAACTCTTGAACAAGCCATTTTATATAATTTAATGAATACATGTATGAAAATAGTGCAGAATTAAAACATTTCACACAAAATAGTAATACTTCAAAATATATCATTTATAGAAAAATATAACGAAAGACTAAGTTTCAAAGTTGTCATCTTAGACATACGAATATATAGTGACATGACCAATACATCAACATATAGAAAATATCTATGTCTATTACATACTTTCAATGAGGAAATATAAGCATCAATATGTCCTCGAATCTAGTGCGGACATGCCATCTATTGCTTGAATGAACACTAATTCAAGCTTCCACTTTGAGTCTCCTCTCAAATTCCACCTACACCCTTACATATAGACAACATATATGGAATAAGCATATTAGAATCTACTAAGTATGACATAATGTAATAAAATCATCATAAAAGGACATTTGTATAAAATATGCTCTTTTTGAGTAATATTTCATTAAACAAGTAAAACAAATCACATTAAGTCAACATAGACAAATACAATCACATTCATTAACTATACATCAAGATCACATAACTATGAGACCCTCCTACCAAAGGTGATTCTAAGGCTCACTTAAGTGAGTTATGAATTAACTGCCCATACAATCCCTTTACACACACCAAACTGATCCTTTAGATTACTTAAGATAAGATTATTCCCATTTCATACATTAAACTCCCTACCTAGAATTACTATAAGACTCACCTAAGTAAGACATGGAGAGAACATCGATACACCTTTTCCAAGCCTACCTAAACAATCGTTAAAACTACTCTAGATAAGTACCTTTTTCATTAATATACTTTTAACTTAAGTCATTAGGTACATGAAACCATTTAAGAGACATTCACGTAATGGTATTGGAGAAACCGAGGTACTCACATACTAATATCTTCAAAGCCTAATCGTGCAATGTCTAGATAGCGTCCCATTTCACTACCTAAACCTCATAAAACTTATCTAACACTAGCATGTTTCTCACATGATGACAAAAGGCTATACCCGACATATACCAAGTTAGCTAAACATGGAATCCGGAGTCAACCTTATTCCAATAAAGGGTGTTTTACTTGCCAATGGTAGAACGAGGACACAACCTATATAGGCACACAGTGAAGGAATATCAAGGGTTTATTTGTACTCTAATATCCATCTTAACTAGAGCTACTCCCCAAGCTTATTCTCTTGGTTATAACTTTTGTTCCTGTATAGTAATTCAATAAAGAAGCATATAATGATGTACTAGATCTTGTTCATAACCAAATCATAACACACTTTCCTTAGGAGGGTACGCTAGGTCTCCCAACAAAGGTTATTAAGACACTCAATGACTTTCCTAAGGATGATTTCATGCAGTTCCAGCCGACCAACTCTAAGTCCATCATTCACACAAGAAGGATACAATTACGCTTTCAACATCAACGATATCATAACCTTCTTTGTGAAATATTCCACATAAATGAACTTCTTCGCTATATTCATGATCATATTCCATTCATACATATGTACATTCATGACAAAGGTGCTTTAGCATACTAAGTCAAGGATTCATATTCACATTCTTCATGTATTAAGTATGGTACATAGGTCTACGTAAACAAGACACACTTCGTTATCATCTTATCACATGTAGAATATCATTCATGTAGCACATAGGGTTAAATTAGTATACTTGCAAGTCACCCTACACACCTCTATAGAATCATTAACGTAACACATCATAATGATCATATTCAACTATGAATATCCACACTTCAACATCAAGTGTACACATACCAGGCATCACTGTAGCCTATCACGATCACTTATCATCAACTATAAGAATACATACTTTGACTTCACAGATACACATAAATAATCAAGACCTTCACAATATTCACATATTTATGTTATAACATAATAATATCATAATGTAATGCCGGCGAGGCCAATTGTTTCACAATTCATAAAGAAATGTCGATGAGGCCACATTATTCAGAAGTATAGCACATAAGCACCGCCACCATAACTTGACCATACTAAACATATCATAATTCAATACCTATAGAATAAAATATATAGAAAGTTAGGTCAACATACCACCAATATAATTTCACAACTTCAATCAATAGGGAAATGAACCAACTCAATATACCAAGGCTCTCGCCCATAGCCATTATCACCTATTCAATCCAATAATCCAGATATACAAAGAATACAAAATAATACAATATTAATATATCAATTTAAAACATCCTACTCATAATTCTAAGTTTATTCTTTCATTATTCAATAGCCCAATGTAAACTACACAAGAATTCAATAGTATAGAGACATGATCATATCACCTATCTTATAGCCAAAATATGGAATTCATTATTTGAATGGGTTCATAGGAATTTAAGCCTAATATCATCAGGTTAACATAATTTAAATCATAGTACATTGATTCAAAATGTTTAATGAAAGAACCCAAGGCGAGATATCAAAAATAGGACAATTTCATCTTTTTAAAGACTTTGGAAATCACTTTGAAGATTGGCTCCTTGAATAAATAGATTAAACGATGAAAATCATACGTTAACTGATGCTAAACCAAGAAATTTGAGATGTTTTTATTGAGAAATCTAGTTCAAAGATTCCCATCTTTCTTCAAGCTTCAATGGTGTTGTAGAGAGTTCTTCTTTGGGTTTTGGGTTTTGATTTTGAATAATAACACGGTTAGGTGTTCTAGACTTCTAAAACCACTTAAATTACCTAAAAAACCCTTAAGAAACCGTAGAACAAATTTTACTATGACTTGGAAATTCCCAAATCACCCTTGGGTCAGCTAAGACTCTGCATAAATATTATGTCTTCGAACGACGGCCACACCTACGAGGCGTCGACCCTTCGATGGGCTGTGCTGGCAATCGTCGATTGGGTCAGATATCTCAAGAGGGGAGCTTGGTATTCTATACTAAGTCTCAACCCACACCATCCATCGGCGGGACAACGGCTGACCTAAGGGGCATCGATTCCCTTGGTTGGTTGTGCTGGTTTTTGACAGTTTTTGTGAGAAGTTGGGTCCAGTTCAAGGATCCTTTGGTTGGTCCTTCGGGAGTTTTGACCAGATATTTCAATTTATAATATTCTATTACACATGTTAGAAACCCCTCTCATCCATTTCAACAAACACAAACACGTAAAACATGCAACGGCACACCTAAACGTACAAGCACGTCATAAGGCATATCTTTCGCACAACATGGACATTCTTGGACGTTTGACCTGCAAACATCACCAAACATTAGAAACTAACTAAAAAATTCAATATAAACTATTTTAGGTCTTTAGGACCTCATGAAAGTCGTGTTAGGATCTAGCTTTATCTAAGTGTTATTAGGGGTGTTACATTCTCCCTACTTGGACAACATTTGTCCTCGAATGACACTTGTTTAATTCAGAGACTTTTTCAAGAGATTAAAAAACATTATAACATAATAAAATAACCATACCACACCATATAATGTAAATAATATAGAGGAAACCATTTTCACATAATCAAGAGACTGAAACCATAACAAGAAGACAGAAACTAATCTACAAGTCATTATGCAATAAGACTAACATTCTTCATTTCATATTTGAGGAACTCTTTATAGTAATATTATCATACTCATATAAATCAAATATATACACATTATAACCATTTTTGACAAAAGAACAATTTCGTCAATTTTGCAAAATCTTTAGAAAGACCTGCCAATCCTACAACGAATTTTTCTAAAAAATTCAATAATGCCACCTTTAAGCAATTTATGATTAAATCATGACAATATGAGATATAAAACCAAATATTTTCAATTAACAACATAATTATAACTCCATAAAATACACAATACAATGAATCAATGAAATTCTATTTGAATAAGATGCGTAAACACAATGCAACATGAAACATGTTACTATGACTTTCTGTCACGACTCTCCCCTATACACTAGAAGTTAGGGCGTTCTTTAGTTTGTAGACCGGCATAATTAACCTCTTGGAGGTCTTTTACAAGGCCTTCCGTATCTTTCATCTCATATAAACATATGAAAAGTAGTGCGGAATGCAAGCATTTCACAAAGAATTACATAATCTCTAATATCTCTTTCATATAAAACTAATAGGAAATACTAAGTCTCATTTCATCAAATCTTAGACACAAGATTACTTTTGGACACCGCACATACAATATAAATATAATACTACTAACTCTATTACAATACTTCGATAAAAGAAATAAGAGACATTAATTCCCTCAAGTCAATTGAGGACATACTTACAATTGTTTGAAGGATCCTATACTCCAAGCTTATCTCCAATAGAACCTTCACCTTTGAATCACGTAGAGATAGATAAAATCATGGAATTAGTATAAACACATGTACTAAGTATGGAATTCATGAAAATCATGAAAATTGACATTTATTTCTATGCATCTTTTTTATTAAAATATCATAATATAAGCATAAAAACAATATTTAACACCTTAGAAACACATAACAATTAACTTTACCAATTTAAGACATTTTTAAGGACAACCTTACAATATACTAATTTACTTTATAGTGAACTCCTTCACTGTTACAATGAAGTTTCTTTATTTCACCTTAGACACTTTATAACATGTAATTCCCTCACTAAAAGCTATCCTAAGACTCAATTAAGTACCAAAAAGATAGACCCCCCATATACTCTCTCTAGGAACACCTAAATGATCCTTAAGATCACCTATAATGAGATTCACACACTTACAATACTCCTATCACATGAACATGAGATTCTCCTACCAAAGGTGATTCTAAGGTTCACATGAGTGTGTTGTGAAGCGACCGCCCATACAATCCTAGGGACTCTCATTAACATATTTAAAGCATATTTTGCAATGTCTAGATAGCGTCCCATACCACCACCTAAACTTCATAAAACTTCTCCAATACTAGTAGGTATCGCACATAATGAGAATAGGCAATAACCGACATAGACCATGGTAGCTAAACATGGTCTCCGGAGTCGTAACATGATGGAGGGTATTCTACTTGACAATGGTAGCACGTTAACAAATCCCACGTAGGCACATTACAAAGGAATATGAAGGGCTTACTTTGTACTCTAGTATCATTCTTCACTAGAGCTACTTCCCAAGTCATACTCACACGGTGCTAGCCTTTCTTCACATAGATTAATTTACATTAAAGGTTCATACAAAGGGTTTGATATCTTATTCATTACCCAATTACATTCACCCCTACCAAAAAAGTCCCCTAGGGCTGCCTTTCAATGGTGATAAAAATAGCTCTAATGACATTCCTAAGGATGATATGATGCCGTTCCAGCAAACAAACCCTAAGTATACCTTTCGTTAAAAGAAGGATAACATTACGGCTATCGACTTCAATGTTCATAACCTTACAACTAGGTTTAAGGTTTCATCTAAAGGACATTCTAAGAATCATTCAAGATCTCATGTCATATATGTAAGATCCAAAAAATAAGTTAGCGTGTATAGAGCCTCACCTGTGCATATTTGCTTGTTAACATGTTAATAAAGTGTTTTAAAGAATTCTTGTGTTATTTGAAGTCATTTGGAAGTCAAACGTCAAGGGACTACCCAGACTTTCGACGACTAGTCATCTAAGGGACCTTATGTGTTTTATGTGATTATATGTGTGCCATGATCTTATGAGGTCCTGATATGATTGAAAGTGATTTTTATAGATAGTGTATTGAGTTTCATTAGGTTTGGAGGTCAAATATCCAAGAACGTCCAAGCAATCAAATGTTAGTCCTTGAGACGTTCTTGTGTGTCTTGAGTATGCCTAGCATATTTGAAGGTGTTCTTTGTCTTTGTTTATGTGTAAGGTCTTCAAAAATTTTAGGGTATGTATTCACGTTCGATATGCCCTGGTAAGACTTCCCAAGGGACGCGAAAAAGGGCCCACAAGAAGGACCCAAGGACTGTCAAAACACTTCCTTGACAGTGTCAACCGTTTAACTCAAGTGATGCCTCGTATGCCCATCGACGCCCCATCGACTTGGGGCGTAGGTTGAGGCATAGGCTCAGGAGTTGAAGCCAATAAGAAGCATCCTCATTCACCATCGACTGATCACCTAGATGGCCATAGGTCCATCGACCCCCTGTCGATTGGTGTCCATAAGTGATGTCTGCAACTGCATACCTGCGCACTGTTTCATTAAAGGGGTGAACGGAAAATTAACCCCACGTCCTAATCTTACCCTTCTATGTTTTTTAGTTATTTTTGGGTGTATTTAAGGGATCAAAAACGTGATCAACCCATTCCCCATCCAATTCTCTCAAAATAGAGTTTCCCTAAAAAAATATTCTCTCTAGAACCTCCGTTTAAGGTGAAGCTCTAGAACAGCTTGGAGCTTTGATTCCTATGGATTATTCATCATGCTTTTGAGGTTTTCATCAAGATAAAGATATGGTGATCCTTCGTCTCTAAGTAACCTTTCACTTGGAGAGTTAATCTCATTGTTTTCAAAAAGATTTCATGATCAAACTTTAAAACTCTTAATCTAGCCAAGAGTTCTTTTTAAAACGTTTTCAACGGCTTAATAATGATGAATTTATGATAATTTATTGGTTTTAACGTGAAAAACAATCCAATTGCATTTTGCACCCATGTCCCTTGACAAACTCTATTTAGTCCTTGCATGGACATTGTGATCATGGCTTGTTATTGATTAATTTGTGAGTCTATCACATTGAGTTGCATATGTATATTGTTATTTACTTTTATTGATGAATAATTTATGATGAAGGATCCATGTAGATCAATGTATGAAGATTTGAACATGCCTATCTTAGATCTTCATCTGATACACTGTAACATTTATCGTATAATGTATAAAATTGGAATTCCATTATGTCAAAATTGATTGCTAACTACAGCCTATAATGTATAAAGATTAGGAATCAAGTGTAATGGATCCAATGTTGATCAAGGCTTGATGATTAGGTAGTATTGATTCATGTTCTCCTATCTTCAATAAAGTACTAATGTAGTTCTATGTATCTCGATTCCAGGGTAAATGGCTCATGATTTTGTATAGCATTAATTGTACTTTAGCTACTGACTATAATATGTTATAATGATGAACTATGTTTCGTTATCCAGTATGAATTTATGCTTGAAGATGATCTCTATTTCCTCTCTATTGTAATTTATGATGCTTCTATAATCTCGAATTCTTGCCACATGTAGCACAATTACGTTTAATTTATGGTCTCTTAACCTAATGTATTGTTGTTTAATTGTGAGCATAAATAATTGATGATCAAAGTGAGAAAGAATTGGTAAGAGATCAACTTCCTTTCACATACTATGAATTGATGGTGTAGTGGACCTAATATGATCTCAGTCTTGTTATTATTAATGTATGATTCGTGATTATGTTAGTATACCTTTAGATACTGCCTTATATTTGAATTGTTGATGAAAGATTAGTATTGGTCAATGATTACCAAAGGCTACAGGATTGGTAAGATTAGCTACACTCTTTTACTTCCCTACTTTTCCATAGTATTGTTAATTGATGAAGCCTTGTATTGTGTGGTATGGTCCACTTATGGTGGAAATTTTTAATTTATATTGTTACTATATATGTGTTGACCATGTCCTTTGGGAAAATTGATGAATACATGAGTGTGTGGTTATGATGATCACACTATGTGATGCTGATTCCTACTTTCAAATTCTATTTTGATCTAGGCTGTATGGCTATTGTATAAGCATGTATATAGCTATGTTAAGATCATGTGTAGGTTCTATAATTAATGAAGTGTTAAGGATTGATGACCCCTGCCCATGTACCCGTATGAAAACGTGTGAATAGCAAATATTAAAAGTCTTAAAGTGTAATATGAAGTGAGCTTGCCTCCAATGATAAATTGTGTTGTGTGGTTTATGCTTGAAAGTGTAACGTGGTCTTAAAAGGGTTGCTGCCTAAAAGTGTTGTGATAGCTATTATTTGATCATGTTTACCAGTATACACACACTTACACATTATGGATGCTTATAAGGTAGCAAAAGTTTATAATGTCTAATGAAAGGTTGATCTCATATTTACTAAATGTCTACTACTATGCATGTAAGGTAAATATATGTAAAGTATGTTATGTATTTCATTAACTAGGATGACTTGATAGGTGTACTAGTATGGTCAAGGGCATAAGACCGTGTCTATGCATTGCACATGTGTGCCTTGATAGGATAGTCCCTAGGTTTGGTTTCTATGAACATGAAAATGAATAAGGATATACCATGAATATGTCTAATTTGCTACGATGTTAAGTATATGATATGATTAAATATGAATGTCCATAGTGTCTTAAAGTGTTGATATGAAAAGATTGCTCATATAGTTACAGATATAGACTTATGCATTAATATATAAACATGCGTGAAATTTATGTGTTATGTAAAAGGTTTGCTCACATACAAGTACACGCAGATGTACAAAGATCTAGTCAATTGAGGGGCCTTGAAAGTTTTGCTCATGTGTACCTTAAAACTAGATAGGTTCTTGAATATGCTATAAGAATATAAGGAATCAATATCCTAAGCCTATGTTTTATGAAGTAAAGTAATAAAGGCTTTTAATAAAAAGGGAACCTAGCGTAAAAACCAAGTGAACTTGATAGTGAGAGGTGTTGGCTTCCCATGAGGAAGATTCACCATTACATTCTCATACAGTGTTGACTTCCATTAGAGGAATATTCACTTATATTCCACATAAGGTTTGACTTCCCTTAGAGGGAATATTCACCTATGGTTCCACATGATGTGGTGTCTTCCATTTGAGAAAGGTTCACCCATATCTTCTCATGAGATGAAGCTCCAATGTCAATGAGCATGTAGAGGGTAATGTATATCTCTTAGTTCCATAACTATGCTTACCACATAGGATCTAGAAAGTGAATTGACTTAGTATGCTAAGATGTATGTTAATTTTCTACCTTGTCTGGGTGAGAACACCTTCCATTGGTGTAAGACTCTACAACACCAAAATCCATGTTTAGCACCAATTTCTTATTGTCGGTTAAGGATGTAGTTTCACTAAAATAAAATGGAAAATGGAAGTAAAGTAAGGACTCTACCTAGGATAAACTAAGAGTAGTTTATTAGTGTAGGTAAGGGTATGGTACTTCACCTATGAATTTGTCACTAGCAGGATATAGACCCCTGACGAGACCGGTGTCGTTGACCTCTCACAGGTCGCCGACAAGCCTGCATACGTCATTCTTACTTCATCTAGGTTAATTTTAGAGGAAAATTTGAAACTTTTTGTTCCTTAACATACATTTGTGCATACTACTTAACATCATAGGCGTTCAAAAATTAACCATCTAATAAAGAGATAATCAAATGAAAGAATCAGATAATAATTTTATAAAACGTATTTTTGCCAAAACGGCACCAATCTGATGTCTGAACAAAAGTGGAAAGAAACACTAGTGGAACATTCTCTACTAGCTATAGCCTACATCGAAGCTAGATAATAATGGTAGACATCCTCTAAAGCATGAGGGCCTACCAAGTCCGGATGAAAGCTCCACGTCTAGATAGCTTCAACGTCAACCTGTAAGGTCTAGCGTCCACCTGTGCCTAAACCTAAAATTGTATAATTGTATGGGATTAGTACACACTTGTACAAAGTGTGGGTATATGCAATCACACACCAAGGACCTGCATGAGTAAGAACAGCTCTTTCCTAACAACATGATTATGGAAAGTCAAGTCAATGGACTTCCAAAAATGGGATTAGGAAAGTTAATGAGCTTTCCAAATTTGTATTAGGAAAGACATGACATGAAACATACATCATCATATGTATCATATTCCACACAACATATAAAGCCTTCCACAGAGCACATAACATCTTTCATATAATTCGTTCATATGCCATGAGACTATTAAATCATGGACTTGACATAAAGACTTCCCAAATATAAGGGCTCAACATATGGGACCTCAACTAGGTAGCCTTCTTTAGCAAACGCAGAGTCTGCTTCATTCATTCATACGTACTTTATTTCATTTCCTTCATAGGCTAGTGTGAACACCCGTTATACCTAAGATGTAGTTTAAGAATTTCATCGGGTTCGTTGTGCAATGATCAAGAATGACCTAGTGTCATTAGATAAGTCTAGATCACCTCTTGATCATCCTATCCTAACAACTTTAGTATCATCCATTTCATTGTGCGCATCATTTAAGGCTGACCCCATTCATTCATTAGGAACTTTAACTTTAACCGACATAGATCATGTGAGCATCATGAAATCCACTGTCTCCCCCACACCAAAAAGAGGTTGAATTACCATCCAAAGTAACCCAAAACATGCTACCGTACATTGGAATTGAACCCCGCCAGATCCCTATATTGGCAATATAGGTTTGAAGGCTAGGAGATATAAGGAGACCCAAAGCCGGCAAGCCGGACAGTCTCATCTCATGAGAGTTACGTGAACCTTCTCCCTTCCCGAAAGAAAGCATCACCTCTCATAGCTAGTTTATCGGTGCTCAGTATAAAGTTTCAAAATATTAAACTCATACGTCAGGGAAGCTGACTTTAGTATGAGGACATCCTAACTTAATAGATCATTTCTCATCTCATCATTAGTTTTAAGTGTACTATTCTCAGTACATTCATTAACGTGTTCATAGAGACTGATCTCTTCACTAACTTTACACTCTCATAGGTGAGTACGTTTTGGTAACAATCCCTTAGGCTGATTTGAGATTGCTCTCATCTTTTACATTAGCCTCTTATCATATTGTAACCACATTCATTAACTTCTGCACATTTGATCTTCATAGTTACTCACACCTTATTATATGAATGTTCATTTCATCATATGCCAATGCATTTTGCAATTTAGTGTGTTTCACACTCTTACTTAACCCTTCTAGGTTTTCATCATTTCATTGTGCATTTAATCATTTCATTACATACATCTTAGGTTCACTTACTTCTAAGTGTATACGAGACTTATGGGTCTATACATACAAGCCATGAAGCTTCATTCATAGTTCATTTAAGTGATTCATATCTTCCTAAGATAATGTGATACAAGACTTATGCATCTTGTAAGTATGCCAAGATCTAGATTTTGATCTAGGTAGGCAAAATCTTTTTTGAACATTTATTCACGAATGAATTACGTATCAATACGGAATTTAGACAAGGAAACCAGATTACGAATCCCTTGCACAACACTTACATTTTTTTTTGGTTTGATCCACATTCCTTGGGGACCCAAGATCAAGCCCCAAATCCTTCATTTAATTTTTCCCTTGATTTCTCCCTCTATTTTTTTTCGTTGATTAGGACTGAGAGGATATGGGATCGAACCCCCACAACCTTAGTTTATTTATTTCCTTCTCATTAATTTCTCTCCTCTTGGCCTAGGGGGTGTGGGTTCGAATTCCCACAGCCCCACTTTAATTTTTCTCCTTAATTTTACTTGGTTCTTCCTATAGGTCATGGGTTCGATTCCTACACGCCTCAACCATTTATTTGTCTTTTTATTCCTCCTTAAATATGATTGAGAGGTGGTTGGTTCGAATCCCACTCCTCTCATTTCTTTTTTTTTTACTTCATTTTTGGATAACGGCACACGAGTTCGAATCCCACATGCAACATTCTCTTTTTCTCACATTATTTCAATTATTTTTAACATGGTTAAGTCACAGGTTTGATTCTCAATGGCCTCACATATTTTAATTCATTTTTAAATAGAGTGATAGTCCCTTAGCTTGGCTGAAACTCATCAACAAAATGCTGCAAATTTTTGCAGCCTAGTTTCTCACCTCTTTCACATTAAATGTTTAGAAATTTTAAGTAGTTTTTAGTGAGTTCTTTAGGTGCATTTTCATTGATTCATTTGACTATTAGTTTGCACTCAAATAAGCATTTTCATATCACTTATGAACATCACAATTAAAGCAAGTTTGTGCACATGAAATACAACAATAAACATTTCATTTTTCAAACATGAATCCAAGAGTGTATATCACGTCCAGAGACAACATTTTTTACTTAATTTCGGACAGCATGCTTAATATTCACATAATTTCGAACATACATACATAAACATAATCATCATGATAATACATTGCATCCCTAATTTCTACCAGCAAACATACTCAACCTATGATTCGATAGGAGTTAGTTACAAGGACATGCAACGGGGAACAACCCTAGTTTTCGGGATAGATTTGTCTGAATCTTAGGGGTCTCTTGGGAAGAGACCAAGAGAGAAGATAACCCATAACTTTTTGAAATTCATACCTTGACTTGCTGCCCAAAAATTTCTCCAAAGATTATGTCCAAATCCTATCAACTTTAACACACATTCGACGGACAAACCCTCACATTGCCTAACATGTTTGATTAGTGTTTGTTTTCTTATATTTTCGTGTGCGTTCTTCAAGTCTGAAGAACTTTGGTCAATTTTCTGTTCTTGTAGTTTTTTAGGCAGAGAGAACGTTAAAGAGAAGAGAGAATGATCGTGTGTTTAGAGATAGACGTGAGAAAGGAGAGTTTTCTTAGGATTATGAAGTTAGTTTAGGACTTAGTCAAATAAGGTTTAGTTAAATGGTAAAATATAATTTCCCTTTAATATTAAATCAGCTAATAATCATTAATAAATTAAATCAATTACCAATTTAAATAAAAAAAATTTAAATCATTGCTTCCACCTAGGTTCGAACCATGGTGGAGCAAGAGTTCACTCAAAAAGCCAATTTTCGGCCCACTCTCCCCAAATTGCCCCTCCAACTTATTAATTAAATATTTAGTTACATATTTAGGGTAATAAAAATACTACCCTTATCCTGAAAAAAGACCATTTCACCCCTTGACCCTCCAAACTTAAGATTTCCCCTTTTTATGCCAGGTAAAGACTTATCCGGGTAAATCTTCATGTTCAGGAGCCCTACATTGCTGGACCCAACCTTTCCTAGCTCAACTAAATCCCCATGTTTGTTGTATTTTGTATCACAAGGGTTCATTGGTCTGGTTCTACGCGCATCAATCCGTGTGAACCCGGTCTAATCGTAGGCATTCTAGACATATTAACCATTATTTATCATAGCAAGTTTTTAGGGTTATTACAGCATTGTTTTAGTGACACTTGATGAGAGTTCTAGGAAGGTGTTATAATGCATGTGTATATCTTTATGGTTGTCTTCCATGACATTATATTAGTATTTACATGACAAGATGATATGCATGCCATGAAGTTCTAATGTGACTATGTGACTAAGGCCCTACATTGAAGGGTATATTGGTTTCCAATAGTATTATGTTTGGTACATGAAGTATGTGTTATGTTTCGTAGATGAAGTATATGTTAAGTCTTGTGGTCTCATTATAGGTGTACTAATTATGTGGGGTTAAGGGACTTCACATGTACATTGAACTAGCAGATTTAGATTTGGATTATGAGTAAGTTTCGTAGGGGTTCTATCTGAAGGAAAATAATATATAGGAATAATGATAAGTGCTTACTTCAAAGTTCTTATGTTTTGGCTTAAATGTGTCTTTGATGTATTATACTTCTATGATGTTATGTGTTGGCTTACATAAGTTTGATGAATGATTCCTTGTGGCCTTAAGGTGATTCAATGCATACAGTATCACTAGAGGGTTACTTGGGAGGTTAGGAAGTTAAGAATAAGATGTTCACTAATAAAGAAAAATGCTTACTGTAAAAAGAAAGAGCTCATTGTAAAGTGATCTCAAATATAATTTCAATTCTATATGCGATTTTTTATGATATTTGGACTTTCAATAAGCCTATATGAAGTATGTGAATGATATAAATGTTATTGTATTAAGGTTTTATAAAGTGTTTACAAAAAGGCATGGAGTATTATTTCAAGAAAATGTCCCTTTTAAATGTATGTTTTTGCATGGTTGCAATACTTAGTGCATTCTTGTACTAACTCCATTCTTCCTTACTTTTTACAGAAAGTGTAGGTTATGGATGCTTAAAAGGATGTCTATGATTGGGGAGCTTGTTATGTGTTTCCCATGATCAAGCAAAAAGGAATCCTTAAGATACAATGATGTCCTATGTCAAGTTATGTTTAAAGACTTGTAATTCTATATTTATGATTATGTTATAATGGATTGGTCCCTATTGTACTCTTATGAAGTTGTGTCTACCATCGCAAAATGACTGAAGGTTAAATATGTACTTGTGGTATTTTATATATATATATATATA
>NC_028645.1:55858140-55865604 GCF_001406875.1 Solanum pennellii | reverse complement strand
TATATATATATATATATATATATATATATAAGGTGAAATTTTTAGCATATGATGTACTATGAAAAGTTTTAAATTTTTCACACAAATTACTATTACAATGCGATGAATGACAACTATGGGCCTGTATCAGACCCCCGAGAGGTCAAGTACACGATGTTACTTCTAAGGGGTGCTCCCCAGATGTGACTAATGTGGTATTAGAGCATGAGGTTTATGGAAGTGGTTCTAGGTTCTAAAAGTCTCATATTTCTATGTCTAGTAGAATCTCCTATCATTGGTTAAGAGTCGTGACACATCAAATGGTACGAAAGGCTATAGGACGATAGAGTTTCCCGTCTTAATCATTCTCATGTTGTTCCATAGAACTTAACTCTATAAGATCTCTCTCTTATGTTTTATTCACCGGTGGTCTTTAAGATATAATTGCTTGGATAAGATTATATGTCTATGCTTGAGGGAGATTAGGTGAGTTTTGATGCTTATCTTGGTTTTATGGTTTCTTAAGTATGTATGAAGGTGAATTTTGCAATGATATGTTGATATGATGTCCCTTGTTTCTATATGTGAGACCTATGTGAAATAGCATATTATGTTGGGAATTATATGTTATGATATGTTTAAAGCATGCTAAGAATATGTTAAATAGTAAAGATGCATGTTGTCTAAGAATATATGCATGATGTTTCAAATGTTACCTTTGTTCATCTGTTTGAACCTTCATTATTGTTTTGAATAGATTGGAGTCCTTTGTATATACTTGATCCTAGCTGTTAAGGTTGTATGTTATTCTTGTAGGGTGATGATATGGGTTTAATAGACATATAAGTTACCTTATAGTATGGTTGAATAAAAAGGAATAGTCCATATGGTTATTGTTTCCCCTAATGTTGTATGACCTTGGTGTCTATTGAATGGTATAAAAACCTTATGTGGTTGCATAATTATGACCTTACTTTAAAATTGGGGAATAAATTTCATAGGTGATGAGGTTTAGAATGCCTTGGTTGACTTACTGTAATACCTTCTAAATTCCTAATCATTTTTAAGTGATGAAAACAAGGGTTGTTAAGTTAAGAACCTCTTAAGGTGGGGTTAAGTTGCTCTCTATTGGGTCTACCCTAAGTGGGGATGGTGATATGAGTAGTAAGGTTGTAGATATTTCTACTTTGTTCTTTAATGTTTGCTTGGGCTTGAATCTAATGACTACTAAGTAAGATTGTACATGATAAGAGTGTAGTAATAAAATATGAATTGCATGACCTCTATATGTTTGGTATGTATTTAAGTCTCCTTAAAATTAAAATGATGAGTTTTTTAAAAAATTACGTGACTTATACGATTGTAAAAGCATGATTGTACGCTCACTCTTAAAGAGTGAAGGCATGATTAGCTAGTGCCCTTGTGTGTGCCATGATTTTTTATTATTTTTCCCAAATGATGCTTACTGTGAAGACTATTCTTATGTTAGAAATTGAAACTTTTGGGAAATGGCTTCCAATTTATTGTGATGTGTTTAGTGCGACTTACCTTTTAGACTTCACTAGGAATAAAAAATGAACATTCCTTTGTTTAAAAGATGAGAATTTCTCATGTTACAGTAAAGATATCCTTTTGTGCTTTTGCTTGTTGTGAACTCCTGAGACATATAAGTATGCTAAGGCGAAGGACATTCCTCCGTGGAAACAACTAGGCATGGTATGGTTGAGTATTACCTTCATGGAACTAAGCTTAACTAATAAGAATCCATTGTCAACCTATTTAACCCAAGTGTATGTGCAGTATAGTATTAGTGCATACTTGTTCTTGAGTGTTGTTGAAACTGCCTAAATGTGACTTAAAGATGGTTTCAAGGTGAGCACTAAATGAATTGAAATTTAAAGATCATGTTATGATTAGGAGAAGGATGTTCGTCCTATGAACATGGATTAGAGCCTATGTCTTTGATGCATTAAATAGTGAGTGAATAATTGTTTTGCTTACATGTGTGGATTGAGTGCTAAATGGTTTGAAGTTATGTTTCTTGTAAGTTTAGTTCATTGATTTCTATATTATGATGTTATGAATGATGTGAACTGCTTTATAACTCATTGACATTCCTTGTTGTGATTAAGGTGTTCTAAGTGTCATCAAGGACGAATTTTCTCATGTGAGGGATATTGCCCGACCCCCAAAATAATTTAGGGTGTCTATAGAGTCACTTATGCCTATAATATGTTTAACATGTTAATAAAGTGTTTTAAACTATGCTTTGGTGATTTGAAGTCATTTGGAAGTCAAACGTCAATGGACGACGAAGACGTTCGATGAGTTGTCACCTAAGGGACCTTGTGTGTTTTATGTGATTATGTGTGTTTCATGAGCTTTTGAGGTCCTTAAATGATTCAAATTGATGTTTATTGGCAGTGTATTCATTTTCATGAGATTTGGAGGTCAAACACCCAAGAACATCCCAGACATCCGAAAGTTAGCCCTTGAGACATTTTGGGTTTGTTGAGTGTGCCTAGCCTATTTAAAGGTGTTGCATGTGTTTGTTTTGGGTGAAACTAATGTGAAAGGTCTTCAATATGTTAAGGTATATTTTCAATTCGGAAACTCCTGGGTACAAGTTCCCAATGGCCCCGCAAAAGGGCCCTCAAGAAGGACCAGAGGGCTGTCGAGACACTGCCTTGGCAGTGTCAATCGACTAGCTTAAGTGAAGCCTCGTCTGCCCATCGACTCCCCTTCGACTTGGGGTATGGGTTTACACTTAGACTCAGGAGCTGATTCCAACAAGAAGCATCCTCAGTCACCATAGACGGAGCACTATGACGGGCCGTTGGTCCATCGACGCCCCGTCGATTGGTGTCCGTACATGTTGTTTGCAAGTGCATGCCTGCAAACATTGAAAGGGTGACTGGGAAATTCACCAAACATTCTAAACTGACACTAATAGGTTTGTTTAGTTATTTTTGTGTGCATTTAAGGGATAAAAATCGTGATCAAGCCATTCCCAATAAATTTCTCTCAAAATAGACTCTCCCTCCAAAAGCATTCTCTCTAGAACCTCCATTGAAGGTGAAGATAAAGAACAGCTTGGAGCTTGGATTCATATGGTTTATTCATCATGTTATAGTGGTTTTCATAAAGATAAAGATATGGTGATCATTCATCTCTAAGTAACATTTCACTTGGAGAGTTAATCTCAAAGTTTTCAAAGAGATTGAATGATCACACTTTCAATCTCTTAATCTAGCCATGGGTTCTATCTCAAAATGTTTTCAATGGATTAATAATGATGAGTTTTTAATAATTTATTGTTTTAAACTTGAAAAAAAATCCAATTGCATTGGAAAACCATGTCCCTTCAAAAACTCGATTTAGGCCTTGCATGGGCAATGTGATCATGGCTTGTTACAGATTGAATTGTGATTCTATTACGTTAAATTGCCTATGCCTACTGTTATTTACGTGTATTGGTATCCATGTGGATCAATGTATGAAGATTTGAACATGCCTTTATTAGATCTTCATGTGATACATTGTAATATTGATCTTATAATGTATAAAATTTGAATTCACTATGTTAAATTGATTGTTAACTACTTCCTATAATGTATAAAGATTATTAATACGACGTAATGGATCCAATGTGCATCAAGTCTTGAGGATTAGGTAGTATTGATTCATGGTATCCTATCTTCTATAAACTACTAATGTAGTTCTATTGTTTCTCGATTCCATGGTAAGTTGCTTATGAATTTGTATAGGTTTAAATGTAATTTAGCTACTGCCTATAATATGTTATAATGATGAATTATGTGTTTTTATCCAATATTGATCGATGCTTGAAGACTTGATCTCTATTCCTCCCTATTATAATTCTATGATGCTCACTGTAATCTCAAATACTTGGCCATTGTAGTAGAATTTATTTTAAGTTATGGTCTCTTTAACTAATGGCTTCTATGTATATTTTTGATTAACTATGAGCATGAATAATTGATGATCAAAGTGAGAAAGAATTGGTAAGAGATCAACATCGTTTCATATTCTATATATTGATGATGTAGTGGACCTAATATGATCTAACTCTAGTATGATTAATGTATGATTTGAGATTATGTTACTATAACATTAGCTACTGCTTTATATTTGAATTGTTGATTAAGGAAAAGTAATGGTCACTGATGACCAAAGGCTAAAGAATAGGTAAGAACTTCTATACTCTTCTACTTCCCTACTTTTCCTTAGTATTGTTCATTGATGTATCCTTGTATGGAATTGTATGGTATGGTCCACTTATGGTGGCGGTGTTTACTTTATATTGTTACTATATATTTGTTGACCATGGCCATGAAGACAAATTGATGAATACATGAGTGTGTGGTTATGATGATCAAACTATGTGAAGCTTATGCCTACTTTCCTATTATAGTGTTATCTAGGTTGTATGGATATTGTATAAGCATGTATATAGCTATGTTAAGATCATGTGTAGGTTCTGCCATTAATGAAGTGTTAAGTATCGATGACCCCTACCCATGTACCCCTATGTAAATGTGTGAATAGATAATTTTTTAAGAGTCTTCAAGTGTAATATGAAGTTAGCTTGCCTCTTATGCTAAATTGTGTTGTGTGGTTTATGCTTGGAAGTGTAATATGGTCTTAAGAGGGTGGCGGCCTCAATGTGTTTTTAATAGCCATTATGTGATCATGTTGACCAATATGCACATACCCACACACTATGCATACTTATAAGGAAGTAATGATTCATAGTGTCTAATGAAAGTCTGATCTCATATTCACTAAATGTCTACCATTATGCATATAAGGTAAATGTATGTGAAGTATGTTATGTATTCCATTAAGTAGGATGACTTTGTAGTTGTATTAGTATGGGAAAGGGTATGGGAACTTGTCTATGAATTACACATGTGTGCCTTGATAGGATGGTCCCTAGGTTTGGTTTCTATGAAAATGAAAATGAATATAAGGACACGCCATGAATATGTCTTATATGCTACGATGTTAAGTATATGATATGATGAAATATGAATGTCCATAGTGTCTTAAAGTATTGATATAAAGGATTGCTCAAATAGTTACACCTATAGACTTATGCATAGATATATGAACATATGTGACATTTATGTGTTATGTTAATGGGTTGCTCACATACAAGTACACACACACATGTATGAAGATCTAGTCAATCGATGGGCATTGAAAGGTGTGATCATGTGTACCCTAAAACTATATAGGTGCCTGAATATGCTATAACCATATAATGAATCAATATCCTAAGCCTATGTTTTATGAAGTAAAGTAATAAAGGCTTTTAATAAAATGGAAACTTAGCTTAGCGAAGAGTGAACTTGACAGTGAGAGGTGTTGGCTTCCCATGATGAAGATTCACCATTGCTTTCTCATAGAGTTTTGACTTCCCTTAGAGGAAATTCACCTCTGTTCCCCTTAAGGTTTGACTTCCCTTAGATTAAAATTCACCTATGGTTCCACATGAGGTGTTGCCTTCCGTTTGAGGAAGGTTCACCCATGTTTTCTCATGAGATGATGCTCCAATGACAATGAGCATGTAGAGGGTCATGTATATATCTTAGTTATATAAAATATGCTTGCCACATAGGATCTATCAAGTGAATTAACTTAGTATGCTAAGATGTATGTTAATGTTCTACCTTTGCTAGGTGAGAACACCTTCCATGGTGTGAGGCTCTTCAACACCAAATTCAATTTTTAGCACCCATGGTCTTATTGTCGATTAAGGCTATGGTTTCCCTAAAATAAAATAGACAATGGAAGTAAAGTAAGGACTCTAACTAGGATAACCTAAGAGTAGTTGCTTATTATAGGTGGGGCTATAGGACATCACCTATGAATTGTACAAGTGACACTTGAGTGAATTTCTAGGAAGGTGTTATAATTCATGTGTTTATGTTAATTGTTCTTTTTCACGAAATTATGTTAGTGTTTACATGATAAGATTATATGCATGACATGATATTCTAATGTGACTATAGGACTAAGACCCTAAATTTAAGGGTATGTTGGTTGTTTATATTATAGTGTTCGGTACATGAAGGATATTTTATGTCTTGTGGTCTTATGATAGGTCTAGTATGTATGTGTGGGGTTATGGGGCTTCACATGTCCATTGGACTAGTAGATTCAGATTGGGATTATGAGTAAGTTTCATAAGGTTTTATTTGAAGCAAAATAAGTATATATGCTTAATGACAAGGGCTTACTGTAATTTTCTTATGTTTTGGCCTAAATGTATCTTTGATGTATTATACTTCTAAGATGCTATGTGTTGGCATATATAAGCTGCATGAATGATTCCTTGTGGCTTTAAGGCGATGCATTGCACCATGTATCACTAGAGGGTTACTTGGGAGGTTAGAAAGTTAAGGAAAATATGTTCAGTATTAAAGGAAAACGATTACTGTAAAAAGAAAGAGCTCACTGTGAAGTGACCTCAAATATGACTTAAATTCTATATGCGATTTTATATGATATTTGGACTTTCAATATTTCTATATAAAGTATCTGAATGATATAAATTCTATTATATTAAGGTTTAATAATGTTTTCACAAAAAGGCATGAAGTATGATTTAAAGAAATGTTCCTTTTAAATGCATGTTTTTGCATGGATGCCATACATAGTGCATTCTTGTACTAACTCCATTCTTCTCTACTTTTTACAGAAAGTGTAGGTTATAGATGCTTAAAAGGATGTCTGTGATTGGGGAGATTGTTATGTGTTTCCCAAGCTCAAGCAAAAAGGAATCCTTAAGATTCAAGGATGTCCTATGTCAAGTTATGTTTAAAGACTTGTAATTCTATACTTATGATTATGTCATAAGGGATGTATCCCTAATGTACTCTTATGATGTTGTGTCTAGCATAGCAAATAGACTTAATGTCTAAATATGTAGTTTTGATATTTTATATATAAATGAGGTAAAGTTTCTAGACTATGATGTCCTATGAAATGTTCTAAATTTTCTGCTAAAATTACTATGAAAATGCGATGAATCATAACTAAGTGCTAGTATAAGACCTCCGATAGGTCAAGTAAACCATGTTACTTCTATGGGGTGCTCCCTGATATACCGTCGTTTCACGGTATAATTAATACTTTTTCCTTAAGTTTAGTGTGTCCGAAAGCCTCTTTGTGCTAATTTTGATATACGTTTCTCTTTGTTTTGCAGGAAATCTGTCCAAAGATAAATGCGGAGATGTTGAGCGGAAAAATGCAGAAGAGACCACCTACGGAGGTTATGACGGTCCGTCGTGCTTGTGACGGTCCGTAGGTGGCAACGTAGTGCAGCTGCTGAAGGAAGTTGGGGAAGTCTGACTAAGTGTGGGATTACGAAGCTTGTGACGGTCCGTCGTGGCAATGACGGTCCGTCCTGCAGGTCCGTCGTGAAGTTCAGAGAAGTGATCCCAGTACCCAAATTCC
>NC_028645.1:55787564-55854070 GCF_001406875.1 Solanum pennellii | reverse complement strand
AAAAGATGAAGAAGTACCATGACAACAAAATTGAAAAACGAGAGTTTATGGTCGGGGATTTGGTGCTTTTATTCAATTCCAGATTGCGCTTGTTTCCAGGCAAACTCAAGTCCAAATGGACTGGTCCTTACACGGTTACCCAACTATTCCCTCATGGAGCAGTTGAGTTGGAAACTAAGGAGGGTGTGCGGTTCAAGGTGAATGGACAACGCATAAAAATCTATCTCGGGCATGCTGAATCGGCAAATGAAGTGATCGAGGCATACCATCTTGATGAAGTCTGAGTAATCAAGGGGCCCCAGTCGTGCCGCGACGTTAAATCAGGCGCTTGTTGGGAGGCAACTCAATACTTGTCATTTTTTTTAGTAAGGTTAGCATTTTTCTACTAATGGGTTTTTAAATTCGCAGACATGGGCTTTTAAATTCGCAGGCACATCACCAGGAAATTCTACAGAAAACTACTCAGCAGCCACTGACGGATATAACGACGGACCGTTGCGCAGACATGGGATCGAGCAGTGTTGATGGCGGCGATGATAGCCGGCTTCGAGGTGGACTACGCATGGCTTCTCCAGGCGGTCATGCACGAGAGGGCATTCAAGTTCACTACCACCTACCCCTTTCCGTGCATGATCTTTGCTCTTTGCAGGTCTGCAGGTGTGCCCATATGGCACATACATCAGTTGAGGACCCCGTAGGGTACCGTGGACGTCGGCCTCATCAGAGACGAGGCCAATGAGTTGGCCCCACGTCGAGGGCCCCGTCTAGAGCTGCCACCACCTGCTGATGATCTTGCGGAGACGGTGGCCCAGGCCCGCACCGCTACACAGGCGTCCACTGACACTACCCCGGTCGAGTCTATCCCGGGTAGTAGCGCAGCCCCGAGCTCCTCTCGCACAGCCCCTCTACCGTTACCGGCCCCGCTTGCTAGGGTCCAAAACTGGAGGCACAAATGGCCACCCTTCTGCATCATATCCAGCTGTGGATGCAGAAGTCTATTACTGAGTCTGAAGCGCGTATGGAGAGGAAGATGCAGCGGAAGATTGCTGAGGTTCACCAGCGCCTAGATGCATTTGAGTTGAGAGTGTTAGGCCGCCCAGCCCCTCCGGTAGATGTGTCGACTCTTCAGGCTGCAGTCGACAGTCTTCGTGAAGACATCGACACTATCCTAGAGGCGAGAGTGCCGGAGCCTGTCGAGCCTGTTGAGGACACTGTATTGGCGGCCATGTTTGCTACTTCAGAAATTCGCCCACCTTCCCCTCGAGAGAGTGCAAAGAGGCGTAGGGGTCGATCAGAGGATGAGGCGCGAGCAAGGAAGAAGGAGCGCCGAGAGATGGAGGCCGCGAGGAGAGCCTCACTTGCTGAGGCGGAGGCACACCAAATCAGAGCATCGCAGATAGCGGCTGGGGCGTCTAGCTCCCGCACTGTAGAGACAGCAGGAGGCACTACTGATGGTGCGGTTGTTGCTGAGGACACCACTGAGGGTGTTCAGATTGCAGAGGACGTGGGTTCCGGAGATCCGGACCCACCATCTTGCTGATCGACGGCGCTTTGCGCCACAGGTTTGCTTCACCTACCACTCTAGTATTTACATTTTTATGCATTGGGGACAATTGCATGCTTTTTTGTTGGGGGTGGGGTAAATGGATAGTGAGTGTTAGGGTGAAGTCTGAGTAGCCCAATTCACTATCCTCTTTTGGGGTTTTCTTGCCTGTGTTCTTTTTCCCCAAAAGACTGATTACTTTTTCTGTTGAACCGGCATGTTTATATCTTTTGTACATAGTTTAATTCTAGAGCATGATGGCTAAAATGATATCCTGATAAACTGAAAATAATGCATGACTAGGCATAGTAACTGATAATTGTGTGTCTCTAAGCATGAAATAGAGTTACACCATTGCATTACCCTAAGTCTTTAATTCGAACTAGGTGTCTAATAATCTGGTATAGTGATGACATGTCAAGTGAGTGTGAGGAAATTTGAATAGTCCACTATTGGTACTGAGCTAGAACTTGCCTGGTTAGTCCTGCTAAAAGTAAGCTGTAACAGACAATTAGGAAAGGATCATAGGCCCTTATTCAAGAAAGCCCATTTCTAGCCTAAATAAAAGAAACCAAATGAAATTTATCCTTCTTTGATCCAAATAATCTGAGCTTAAATTAGACCTTTCTTTTTCACCCTAACTGATCTTTTCGGGGAACAATGTGTTGGCCCTGGTCCCTCCTTGGACATGTGCACCTCAGCTTATGCCAAAAGCATAAGTTGAGGGTGGCTAATGCAGTAAACAACCTTCGTTTTGGCCCTGACCCAACTTTGGGTATTGTGTACCTTGACTCATGGCAAAGCCATGAGTTGAGGGTGGCTATTACGAGGAATGCTCTGGAAAGTGGGGTTGAAAGAACAAAAGAGAGAGAAAGAACAAAAGTAAGGTGACTCAAAATTAGTTGAAAGAAAAGTAAAGAAAAAGAAAAATCACTTACACAAATGAAGAAAGAAGAGAAAATTGAGCAAAGGGAAAGAATATGAGAAACTGGGCGAGATAAGATGATAAAAAGGGAAGGTTTAGCCGATATGTCAAGGAGGGCAAAAAGTCACTAAAGTATACCTAAAAATATACCCTACCTGACCCTGAGCCTATGTTACAAGCTAAAAAAGTCCTATCGTGATCCTAAGGGTTGTATAGCGAACTTAAGGCAGTGAAAATAAGGGCAAGCTTATGGCAATAGGTATGAATGAGTGTGACTTTGTTCTGAGAGCGAGTGTTGAAAAGTAATCCTTATACTCAAACTGAAATCATTGTGTGAAAAATGAGGATTTTGTTCTAAAGTGAGGACATTAGTTGCAATACCAGAATTGTTAGCACCTCGGTGAGAAATTGAAGAGGATAGGTGTTAATGCATGGTGAGTCTGTGTCATGTTCTGATCCCACAAAAATTCAAGCCTAATAGTGATAGCATGCATAGATTTGATGAGATTAATCGGGATTGATAGCCAAATGATTGCAAAGGATAAAACATGGATACTATTGTACAAAGATTGTGTAGTGAGTCATAGTGCGTCGCTTGAGGACAAACAACGAATTTAAGTTGAGGGTGTTGATATACCGTGGTTTCACGGTATTATTAATACTTTTTCCTTAAGTTTAGTGTGTCCAAAAGCCTTTTTGTGCTAATTTTTATATAAGTTTCTCTTTATTTTGCAGGAAATCTGTCCAAAGCTGAATGCGGAGATTTTGAGCGAAGAAATGCAGAAGAGACCACCTACGGAGCTTATGACGGTCCGTCGTGCTTGTGACGGTCCGTAGGTGGCAGCGTAGTGCAGCTGCTGAAGGAAGATGGGGAAGTCTGACCAAGTGTGGGATTACGAAGCTTGTGACGGTCCGTCGTGGCTATGACGGTCCGTCCTGCAGGTTCGTCGTGAAGTTCAGAGAAGTGATCCCAGTACCCAGATTCCAAGAGTTGAAGTGTTTTGGAACGAAGACCCTCGACGGACCGTTGTGCCTATGACGGTCCGTCATACTTGCCGTCGAGGGTAATGAAGAGGGCAGCAGAAGAAATTGCACAAGTATGGGACGACGGAGTCCACGACGGTCCGTTATGACCACGACGGTCCGTCGCGTGGTCCGTCGACCCAGCCGCGTTTTGGCAGATTTCCAGCAATTAGAATTCTTGTTTAATTAGGTTTTTGTTTTTTTATAAATAGTTCGAAAAACCTCGTTTTTGAGGTTAGACACCTGATAGTTAGACTCTGAGATTGTTGAAACTCCGTATTCGTAAACATTGTATTGTGAGATTCTCGATAATCATTAGACTTTTCGTGAGATTATTGATTACTTTGAGAATTCTTGCAAGTGATTTTTGGTGATTAATCAAGCAATCTTTTGGACTTTATTCTTTCTCATTGAAGTAAGTACATGAATTCTTATTTAATATATTTGAATATTGTGTTTATGGCTATGAGTAACTAAACTCCATAACTAGGGTTGTGGGAACCATAGGCAAATAATGAGATAAACCCTAGCTAAAATAACAATTCTAGAAAAGTGTCTTGCATGTATTAATAATTCTTTCGCTTAGAAGTCTTTTTAACGGATGATCAACGTTAGAACTCGCCTTAATGCTACTTGCCGGACCAAGGAGGTAGATAATAGGAAAAGAATTATTAACATAGATTTAGTGTATACTATCTAATAGGCTAGTATTGATTGGTACGAGGTAATAACTTAGTCAAATATCGAATACGATGCTTAATATGAGGTAAAGATAAGGGTTAGGAAAGCAACACACGTAGCCGGACCAAGGTGCGGAGTGAGATTTTCTAGATGCCGGACCAAGGATTTAGAAATACATAACTTATCACTTTGCATGCAAGATACTAGGAAAGAATTGTTATAGTTAGAATTATCAAGTTATGAACCTGTGGGGAACACGTAAACCCTAGTTACTTTGATTAACTGATTAAAACCCAACTTTCAAACTCATTAAATGTCTATTTCAATTTTGCTAGTTATATTTACTTATTAGGAAATACAAAACCCCCTTTTTATGTTTTTTACTTTCCAAGGAAGTCATCAACCGAACAATAGTAATAAACAAGTTGAAGTTAAGTCTAGACTATATTCCTCGTGGGAACGATCCCAACCTCACTAGTTGGGTTATTTACTTGACGCGACCGCTTTACTTCTCATTTGAGAAGTAAGTTTGAGCGTATCACTCCCCGGATTTCACAATTTATACATACAATGCTAAGAGGCTTTAGCATCCTAAGTCAAAACATCTCTTACTCACATTCATAGGTTAATAAAGTAAGGGACACAAGTCTACAAAAACAAGACACCACATACTTTACTTTAGCACATTTTTCATATCATTCTAAAAGCGCATAAGAATAAACATCATAAGCTATAAGTCATCGTATACACTACTATAACATCATCAATATAACCATCATAGACTCATATAGTCAAGTACGAATATTCATGCATCAACTATAACAATACACACATAAACACATAGTAATAGTCTAACATGATCACCTAACAACATCTATAGAAGAACTCATACTTTCACATAATCCCACAACCTAAACTTTATAGAAATTTTCAATTACTAGCATGTATCTCACATGATGAGAATATGAAATAACCTACATAGACCATGTTATCTAAGCGTGGAATCCGGAGTCAACCCTACTCCGATAAATTGGAATTATACTTGCAACTGGTAGAAGTATGACACAGTCCATGTAGGCACTTGGTTATGTGATATAAAGCGTTTCTTTGTACTCTAATATCTACATTAACTAGAGATACTCCCCAACAATAGATTTTCTCTCAGTTCTAGCTTTTGATCTAACAAAGTAATTCAATAAAGGAGCATATTAGGAGGTACCACATCTTGTTCATAACCAAATCATAACACACCTTACCCAGGAGTGTCACTAGGGTTGCTTAGAATGGTTATTAAGATAGCTTAATTAATATACTAAGTATGATTTCATGTCGTTCCAGCCAACCAACCCTAGGTCCGTCATTCACACAAGAAGAATTCTGTTACAATATTCTACTTGAAGGATATCATAACCTTCTCTCTAAAAGGTTCCATATAAATGACCTTTTTTTGCTATATTCAAGATCATATTCCATTCATACAAATACATTCATGACAAAGGTGCTTTAGCATATTAATTTAAGTATTCATATTCACATTATTCATCTATCAAGTAAGGGACATAGGTTTACCTAACCAAGACATACTTCATTATCATATTATCACATGCACAATAATAATCATGCAGCACATAAGGTGAACTTATTATACTTGAAAGTCACCCTAAACACTTTTATAGAATCATCAACATAACACATCATAATGATCATATAGTCAACTAAGAAGATTCACACTTCAACATCAAGTACACACATACAAGGCATCATAGTATTCTATGATGATCACTTATATTACTCTAGAAGAACACATACATTGACTTCACGTATACATATAGGTCATAAGGACCTTCAAGGTAATCACATATTTAAATTATAACATTATAATATCATAATTCATAAATTAATATCGACGAGGCAACATTGTTTAACAATTCATAAAGTAATGTCGACGATGCCACTTTATTCATAAGTGCAACACAAAAGAACAAGAACCATAGTGAACAATACAAAACATCATCATAATTCAAGACCTATACTATACAATATAGCTAATGATAGATCAAAACCACCAATCCAATCTCACATATTCAATCCATAGCGAAATCAACCAACTCAATATACCAAGGATCTTACCCATAGCCATGATCAACAATTCAATCCAATAATCCAAATATACAACAAATACAATATAATACAATATGAATTTACAAATTAAAGATTTCCTACTAATAGTTCTAACTTGATTCTTTCATAATTCAATTGCACAAAGTGAAATACACAAGAATTCAATAGTATAGACATGATTAAATTACCCGTAATATAGCCAAAATATGGAATTCATAATTTTCATGGGTTAATAATAATTTTACTCAAAAATAATCAATTTAACATAAATTTAGTGATAATACATTAATTCAAAACGTTTTATGCAAGAACCCAAGGCAAGTTTTAAAAAATAGGAAAATTTCATCTTATGAAAAATTTGGAAATCACTTTTAAAGATTGACTCCTTGAAGAAAAAGATTTAAGGATTAAAATCATACCTTAAATTAATTTCATCCAAAACGAGCACCTTAAACATTTAAAGGCACACCTAAACGTACAAGCAGGTCTCAATGCATATCTTTCGAACGTCATGGCCATTCTAGGACGTTTGAAATCCAAACATCACCAAACATTATACATTGCCTAAAAACATCATTATAAACCATTTAAGGACATTAGGACCTCATTACACATGTCATAGGCTCTAGGTTCATGTAAGTCGTTTACAGGTTTTTACAAATTCTTAAAGCTTTCATCTTAGAATTTAATGGGCTTTGTAATGAAAAAGGTATGGTAATCCTTCATCTATAGATAATCATTCATATATGGAGTCCGTTCAAAGTTTTTTCAATCATTATTCTAAGTCAAAAATCTCATCTTTCAATCTAGTCATGGGTTCGTTGTTATAGTTATTTCAAAAGCATTCTACTGATGATTATATGATTAATCTAAGGCTTAAACATGATTTTCAATCTAATTTTATGAAGAACACATGATCTCTTTATCCTCTCAAATTATTATATGTTATGGGTCTTATGATATAGATAAGATGATGATTAGATGATGTTCAGATTATCATGAATTACCTAGTTCTATATTCCTTTATGTAAATAGATTATGAATTATGGATTTCACGACCGGTGAGCACCCCCCCAGACGTAACCGGCGTTTTTGTTCTCAGAGAGGACTAAGACTAGCCTCTTCGACTTCGTCAACCATATCATAGGTTAAAATTTAGAAAAATTTAAAACTTGATATACATTGACCTCTCTCATACTACATATGGAGTTAAGTTAGACTTCCCGCAGAGGAAGAATACATAGGGTTCTCATTTAATCAACATAACAAATATATAAGGCTTTAGTTTAATAATACCATCTCACATTAACCCTCTAAATGAAGTACAATATTTGAGCATATCCCTTACATAAGTACATATTGCCATATTGGGATTACACAAATATCTTCAAGGATAAGGAAGAAACGTATGTCTTTAGAAAATATCATAATACTAGGGTAGATCAAAAGGCACCATCCTCGAACATAGAGGACTCAACAACTACTTGGAGGAAGAAGTCCAAGTATTCTTTCAAAGAGGCCAAGAAGATCTTCTATGGTAGGAACCTACAATGTTGGGAGAAAGGGAAGAAATATGGATTAGTACAAAACACATGTACTATTATGATTACTATGCATAAAATCTTCAATGCATGAGAAAAGACATAATTTAGTCAAAACCATGCATAATATAAAATAATTCAATATGCATATATCAGGAACATCATAAGCCAACCTAACATAATAATGACCCAACATATACGCAACCAAAAGTAATACTTGTGTAATGCCAATAATAGAACCCCATAATCGTATGCTAAGCTAAGTATCACATTATGTAACTTAGTACATGCATTCAACATAATCTCATACTTTATCACAAGATGTTTGATTCATAAGTTCACATAAAACATAACATACATAACATGTAACCAACTTAATAATACAACTCCCTACTAGAACAAATACTTAGGATCCCACATGTGCAATAAATAAGATTAGTCCCTGTCACATCTCGAGAGCACACCCTAGAAGATATGACACTCTCAGAGTTCAACCAGCATACTTGATCTCTTGGAGGTCTTGTACAAGCCCTTCCGTATCTTTCATCCCATATAAACATATTAAAAGTGGTGCTAAGTCTCAAAATATTAATATCATGGAAACGCTAAGTCTCAAAATATGTCATTCTTAGACATAAGAATACTTGGGACACAGACCATACATTACGAATATAGAAATACTTAGTATATTACAACCCTTTGAAATTAAACACATATATGCCCTCGAGTCAAGTGAGGAAATATTTCATCTTTGATTTAACTACTCTAGAATCCAATCTTTCCTTCATGATCCTTCTCACCTTCCACCTACGCCTTTAGATATAACAAAATATATGGACATAGTACAAATACTTGTACTAAGTATGGATTAATGCATAAAATTATGAAAACAACCATTTATTAGAAATATGCATCTTTTGATTTAAATATTATAATATCAGCGTAATAACAATATTTAACAACGTACAAACACATAAGAGATCACATAAGTAATTTATCACATTTTTAGGAAAATATTACAGTGAACTAATTTACTATAATAAAGAACTCCTTCATTGTTATAGTGAAGTTCCTAAACTTCACATGGAACACTTGGTAGAATGAAATCCTATCATTAAAAGCTATCCTAAGTCTCACTTAAGTAAGGCAAAGAGAGACACCCATACACCCTCTCTAGGAACACCTAAACGATCCTTAAGACCACCTAAAATGAGATACACATACTTACTATACACCAAGCATATAGACATGAGATCCTCCTACCAAAGGTGATTCTAAGGTTCACGTGAGTAAGTTATGAAGAAACCACCCATACGATCCCTTCACACAGACTTATGAGGTCCTATAGATTATCTAAGATAAGATCATTCTCAATTAGTACAAAAAGATATATGATATTACATTCTCCCTTCAAAACGTTATCAAAAAACATACTTAAGTAAACAAGAAGATAACGTCCATGCTTGACCTCTCAACACTTAACTACTCTAGATAAGTACTTATTCATTTAATATGAATTCTTAAAATAAGTCATTACATTCATTAGTTCAGTTAAGAGACATTTATCACATAAGGACATTCAAATAATTGTCTTGTAGAAGACCTAGGGACTCTCACTTACATCTTCAAAGCCTGTTATGCAATGTCCAGATATCATCCATACCATCACCTAAAACTCATTGAACTTCTCCAATACTTGTAAGTATCCCATTTGATGAGAATAAGCAATAACCGACCTAGACCATGGTAAGAAAACATGGAATCCCGAGTTGAAACTTACTCCGATGGAGGGTGTTCTCCTTGCCAATGGTACAACTTGGACACATCCCATGTAGGCACACGGTTAAGGAATATAAAGGGTTTTATTTGTACTCTAGTCTCGTTCTTCACTAGAGCAACTTCCCAAACCATAATCACTAGGTGCTACCCTTTGTTCTCTAGAGTAATTTACATTAAAGGATCATACGATGTAGTTCTATATCTAGTTCATCACCCAACCAAATTCACCCAACCAAAGAGTTTCCCTAGGAATGCTTTCCAATGGTGAAGCGGAAAAATCTAATGACTTTCCTATGGATGATATGATGTCATTCCAGCCAACAAACCTTAACTGCATTATTCATTACAAGAAGGATACCATTATGACTTTTGATTTCAAGGTTCATAACCGTACATCTAGGTTCAAAGTTCCACATAAATGACCTTGTTAGAATCATTCAAGGTTCATGTCATTAGTATATACAAGACTAAGATTTTTTAGCATCCTAAGTCAAGACATCTCATATTCACATTCATAGATGTATCAAGTAAGGGACACAAGTCTACCACACAAGACACAACATACTTCACTCTAGAACATATTTCATATCATTCTAGATGCACATACGAATAACCATTATCATCTATATGTCATCCTATATACTACTATAACATCATCAATATAACCATCATAGACTCATGTAGTCATGTAGGAAGAATCATGCATCATCTCTATGACTAAACACATAAAGACATAATCATAATCTAACATGATCACCTAACAACATCAATCGAAGAACACGTACTTTCATATTACTAACATGTAGGTAGATATGATCAAACATTACATAAATAAATATACGAAGCATCATAATACTTCATGTAAGTGCTGACAAGTTCATGATCATCATTATACATAAAGTAACGTCGATGAGGCGACATGATTTACAGGTAAGACACATAGCACCGCCACCTTAAGTGGACCATACAAATAACAATATAATTCAAGACTAATTAAAAAAAATAAAGATAATTAGGGCAGCGTACCACCAATCCATTCTCACAACTTCAATTCATAGCTAAATCATCCAATTCAATACCATAAAGTTCTAACCCATGGCCATGAACATTATTTCAACACAAAAACGATAATACTTAATGAATCTAAGTCAATTCAATATAGATTAATCAATCAAATACAACCTAGAAATCAATTAAATACCATTCTTACAACATTCAAAAGTCCATGGAAAACTACACCAGATTCATAAGCATTAAGAAAATAACAATTAACCCATAAAGTAGTCAAAAACTAGGGTTAATCAATTACATGGGTTCATAGGTTAATTATATAAAATTCATATAATTAAAACAATTCAATAAATATTCAATGATTTAAAACCTGTAATGCAAGAACACATGGATAGATTTCAATTTAGAAAACTAATCTTTTGAGAAGTCTTTGAAAATTACTTTTAAGATTCCCACCTTGAAGAAAAAAGTTCCAAGCATGAAAAACCATACCTAAATGATGTTCATCCACGAAATTGATGAAGAATCACCACTCAAATCTCCAATCCAAGCTCTTACTTGAGTTTTGGCCTCAATTGAGTTCTAGAGAATATCTAAGATATTTTGGGGTTTTAATTTGGAAGAATGAATTCATCTATGTATTTATGACTTATATATCCACTTAAAATACCTAAAATACCCTTAAGTAACCACCCAAACTCTTATTTGGACGTTCGGTGAATTTACCAATTAACCCCTTGACTTACAGTGAACATGCACAGTTGACAGACGTCACAGACCATTACCCATCGACAGGCTGTTGGTCCACAAATGTACTGTCCTTGATATCCGTTGATGAATTCAGAGAGTAGCCATTGGGAGGTTGAGCTCTCTAGGATAAGTCTTTACCCACTCCTCTCATCGATGGTGTGTCGATTGGCCAATGAGTCATTGTTGGCCTCAGTCGATTGGGCTTGTCTTGATATCCTTTTTCTCAATGAAAGGTCCTTCCTCAAGGACCCTTTGTTGGTCCTTGGGGATATTTTCCCAGAAGTTCCCAACCCGAATATGTTCCCATACAAGTTTAGGACTTCTCATATCAATTTCATCCAAAACTAACACATAAAACTCGATGAGACATGCTAAGACACGTAAGGTCATTTTAAGGCAAACCTTTCGAACGTCATTAACATTCTTGGAGATTTGACCTCAAAACTTAATGAAACTTGACACACTGCCTATAAAAACTATAATAACTAATATAATGACTTCATAAGATCATGAAACACATAGATAGTCACATAAAATACACGAGGAACATAGGTGACTTAGTCGTCAAACGTCTTAGTCGTCCATTGATGTTTGACTTCCAATGCACCTAATACTTTAGACACATCCTCGATACAACATTATAAGCTATTTTAGGACCTTATACAATCATGAAAAACATATTAGGCCCTAGATTAACCCATGTCATTTACGAGGTATTAAAATCTCATACCATTTATCACCCTATGTAGAGTACCCTTTTAGAAAAGTCCTAATAATGGTTTCCATACTTGACTTATTCGTGTAAATTATTTCATTAGAAAATGGAAATTCAATAAGCGACATGAGACCATGTGATCTACAT
This sequence comes from Solanum pennellii, assembly GCF_001406875.1. Taxonomy (NCBI): domain Eukaryota; kingdom Viridiplantae; phylum Streptophyta; class Magnoliopsida; order Solanales; family Solanaceae; genus Solanum; species Solanum pennellii. The sequence continues at coordinate 55,841,834 of NC_028645.1, read as the reverse complement.
GGATTTTTGTGTTTTCCTCCTACATCGAAAGAAAGGGTTAACATTTTCCTAAGGTGTAACAATTCATACATAGCTATCTAGGTGGATCCACTAGGTTATAATTCTATGTTCGTACATAATTAAGGGTCAAGGAGATTTCTTCTATAATCCTTGACTTTCTAGATGTGAAGGATCCTATCTCATAAGACAACACATTTCTCAGGAATTTGGCCTTATTAGACATGAAGAAACCCATCTTGGAGGACGAACAAACTAAACGTGAGACCTCCATATAATTTACATGCCTTTTTGGTGCTAATGATTTATTCCCTTTAGTAGTCATCATACTCCACATAAACGATCACATTAGTATCTTCTATACCCCTATGTGAACAATTCATCATAAAAGCTCATAGGTTCTATAAGTGATAACTGCCCTTTCACTTTAGAAAACTGCATACAAGTGAGTAAACCTTTCATTCAACACTTTATCATAATCACGAGAAGTTACTTTCAATAATTCAATACTAATATCTTAACATACATGCGTACTTCATAGTAAATTCAATAATGTAGGGTTAATGATGATGAATACTTTCTATCAACATCAAAACCGTACATAACACATAGAAGCATTACAATCTAACTAAATCATACTTCATAATTGATTTCAAGAAGAACCTATCTTCATACCTTATTGCCCTTTTATTGCTTTCATACTTCAATTATCAAGAATTTCATATCCAATGCATACACAAGGTGAACTCAAGAAGGAATACATGAAAATTACTACTCTACATATTCATATAATTATCATCTTTCACAATAACTATAGAATTACAAGGCATGATGAGTGAAGAGAAGGAAAATGTTTCAAAGGGGCAATCTTCATTGATTAACTACAATTGATCATTAATTCGTACTTAAATAGTGATAAAAGACTAAAATTAGTCACAATTTATTAACAATTATATTTTAAAAAGAGAATCTATGTCTTGATTGAAACCTTAGTTTAGGGAAGTTTAAAATCATCTCTGAAAGGACTCTTAAGGAAAGGAATCCCAAGAGTAAAAGAACCATATCTTAGTGTTGTTCTTGCAAGGAATTTGAGATGAAAACCTTGGTGAATTCTTCCTTGAATTGGAGGTCTACATTTCCTTCAGTGGAGGTTTGAGTTTGGGAAGAGAGAAACCAGGGAGAAGTTAGATAGATTTGGGTTTGGGGAATTATGTTGTGCTAAGTTATTTTAATGAGGGTTAGGCCTTTAATAGTCCCTTAACTAACAAAATTAAATACCCCTAAACCTTCATTAATTCTTAGGTAACTAACTAATTAAATAATTCCATTACAAATTAGTCACTCCAAAACCCAACCTACGATCCCTCGACATATGGTCCATAGATCCATCCAAGCTGCCTAACTGGAAAGGCGTTGATTGGTTCAGAGACTATAACTTTGGTGCCTTGTAAAAATTGCTTAGTGTTCACCTACAGAGCGATTGACGACTCGTCAATCAAACGACCACACGACGTTTGGCTCAAAGGTATGCACTATCAAGAGACAACTTTTTGTTTCAATTGGAAGGGTCATCGCCAAGGACCCCTAAGTTGGTCCTTGGAGAATTGTACTCAGACGTTTTTACCCTAAATACACTCTAAAAAATGTTTAACAACTTTATAAAAATTTTCATTAATTCTTACTCTTAAAATCCCATGAAATATTTTGAGGCACACTAACCTCAATTTCACTAGTCTCCGAACGTCATGGACGTTTTTTGACGTTTTGACCCTAACACCGCCTAAATAATTTAAATACATCATATTAGGCTTAGAATAAGTGTCTTGAGTATTATCTTATCATGTGTGTATCTATAAAATGTCATGAACTTTTGGAGTGTTACATTATCTCCCCTCTTAGGAACATTCATCCCAAATGACATAAAAGTCTTTTTGTAGGGATAGGTTGCGTTCAAGACTAGAAGCCCAACAAAAAACAACATAACAACATAAAACCATTATATTTCACAGACCATATGAGTAGTTTACAACTCAAATCAACACTTAACCATGAAATTTCAGATAGCAACTCAAAACTAAACTTACCATATAATAGAGCTCAATTTAGATCATGAGGAACTACCTTCTTATTGTCAACATGAATTCAACATAACATCAAGAGTCACTCATGAAAAAAACTTTTTTCATTGAACATCAAACATGCTCAATACAATGTCATGAAAACAACCACACACAAAATCACCATTAAGTGCATGTTTAGCAAATGAGCATATTTACATGAAAACCCATTGTAGAATGAACCTTTATCATAATTTTACATATGTTAGAAAATACAACAAAATTTAATCATTATTAACTTGTTTAGTTTAAGAGTATTACTAACGTTAACTTTGGATAGAATTTTGAGAAAAGAAATGAGGATACCGGGACTTCATGCCGCCTCAGCCGCCAATGCTGCTCCCTCAACTATGTGATTCCTCCATAGGACTTTTACAATGAACACCTTCTTGTTCCTCAACTTATTGACTTGACGATCTAGAATTTTCACCGGAACCTCTTTAGAAAGATAGGTTATTATCTACACCTAACACTTTAATAGGGAGAATGGATAAGGGATATCCAATGCACTTCTTAAAAATAGAAAGATGGAATACGGGGTGAACTCGGGCTAGTACACATGGTAGCTCTAACTCATACTCCACCTTCCCGACCTGTTTCACTATCTCATAAGGTCCCACATATCTGGGACTAAGCTTCCTCTTATTGTCAAAAAGTTCATCACCCCTTTTATGGGTTAAATCTTCAAGTAGACCTTATTTCTTGCTTAAAAATCAAGATCTTTTTTTCTATTGCGGTATACGACTTTTGCTGACAATGGTCGTTTTTAACCTATCGTTTATTATCCATACCTTTCATAAGGCCTCGAAGATAATCTCGTGACAAAGGAGTGAAGACTCGCTAACCCAAACAACCCAAGCGGAAACCAACATATCATACCACAAATTGCCTTAAAAGGTGCCATGGAGATACTCGAATGATAGATATTATTATAGAAGAACTCAATAAACGGGTAGGTGATCATCCCAACATCCCTGTAAATCAATAACACAAGCTCTTAGAATATCTTATATGATTTTAATCGCATGCTTTGCTTGATAATCTGTTTGAGGATGAAAAGCGGTGTTAAGCATCACATGAGTACCCAACCCTTTTTGAAAAGACCTCCAAAAAGGGGGAGTGAATTGGGCACCTCAATCTGAAATGATAGACAAGGGATACTATGCAAGCTCACAATTTTGTCAAGGTACAACTTTGTATATTCATCCGACGAATAAGTAGATTTAACGAGATTAAAGCGAGAAGATTTCGTCAACCGATCGACAATAGCCTATATTGAGTCATTTTTCTTACGTGTTCAAGAAAAACCCACTACGAAGTCCATATTAATATCTTGCTACTTCTAAGTAGGATCATTCATTACTTGAGTAAAACCAGTCAACTTGTGTTGCTCGGCCTTTACTTGTTGATAGTTTGGGCACGTAGCCACAAAATTCGCTTTGTCCCTTTCCAAACCTTCCCACAAATAGACTTCTTGAAGATCACAGTACATTTTGTTGGCACCCAAATAAATAGAATATCAGGTCCCATGAGCTTTTTCTAAAAGTTTTCCCCTTAATTTGTCAACATTCGATACACATATTCTACCTTGGTACCTAAGTACACCATCCCCCCCTTTGGAGAATGACTCATTAAACTTGCCAAGTACATACTCCTTCTACTCAATCATCAGAGGATCAAGGTGTTTCTTAGACTTCACCTCAACCACTTAAGATGATTCGGAGTTATGGTGGACCACATAACCACCATTTGGAAAATCATCCAACCAAACACTCAACCAAGCAAACCTATGAACATCTTTCACTAAGTCTTTCTTACCTTTTTTCAGATGAGACAAACTCCCCTTGGTTATATGACTCGTAATATCTGCAACCACATTGGCCTTGTCTGGGTTATATAGAACACTCATGTTATAATCCTTCAAGAGTCCAACCATTATTTTTGTCGATGATTCACCTCATTTTGGGTGTATACATATAGAAGGATTTTTTGGTCGGTAAATACATCCACATGGACACAATAACGATAAATGCCTCAAAATTATCAAGGAAAACAGTACGACTGCTAATTCAAGGTCATGAGTTGGGTAATTCTTCTCATGTACCCTGAGTTGTGTAGAGGAATAGCTACTAAATTCCAGTTGCACAGAGACAAACCCAGACCGACCCGGGAAGCGTCACAATATACTACGAAACCCTTGGTACCCTCCGGTAAAGTCAAAAACAGAGTAGAGGTAAGCCTATGTTTCAATATTCAGAAGCTTCTTTCACATGCCTCCGACCTTTAATTTTAACAATTTTTTGGGTAAAGGTAGTCAATGGAGAACCAGATGACACAAACCCATCCACGAACCTCCTATAATACCCGGCTAAGCACAATAAACTTCTAATGTCGGTTGTAGTCAAACGCCTAAGTCAATTCTTAACCACCTCTTTCTTCCTTGGATCCACCTCTATACCCTCATATGCAATAATATGACCAAGAATCGCAATCGATCTTAACCAAACTCAAACTTGCTATGTTTGATAATTAGTTGGTATTCCATAAGGGCTAGCGACAGTACCCCTAAATTATCCATATGAGCATCTCCACTCTTAGAGTTCACCGAAGTATCATCAATAAAGATGTCACATGACGAAACCATACCCTAGAAGTTTGGGAAAATATTAGATTTGTAATTGGCGTACTTTACCTCTCGGAGGTCTCGTACAATCCCTTACTTATCATTCATCGCATAAATATCGTTAAAATTAGTGCAAAATTAATTCTTTTCACAAAACATATAATAGTCATTAAAAATGCTTTCATATAAAGTCATAGGAAATTCTAAGTCTCAATCTCATCAAACATATGAAACGAGACACGACTCATACTTCAAAATATAAAAATACTTGGTTTATTACAATACTTCAAATGGAAACATAATGATGCTACGATCCAAGTCTTCCTTCCAAAATGCTCCTCACCTACCAAAAACTATGTAGATATATAAAAGCATTGATTAGTACAACCACATGTACTAAGTATTGCACAACATATAAAAATCAAGAAAACAAATATTTATTCTAAATATGCATATTTTTATTTAAAAATCATATTATAATCATAAGAACAACATTAAACAACTTAGAAACACATAAGATAACATTTAAACGAATTATGATGATTTTGGAAGTAACTTTACAGTAACCTCAACTCACTGTTATAGTGAATTCCTTCACTGTACAGCGAAGTTACTATCCTTCACCATAGACATCATTAAGTATGTAATCATCCCACTTAAAGCTATCTTAAGACTCAATTAAGAAACACAATGAGAGATCGCCCATACACCCTCTCTACGCATGCCTAAATGATCCTCAAGACTACTTATAATGAGTCACAAACACACTTACAACACATAAAAACATCAATACATAGATAATATAACATTCTCCTTCCAAAAGATATCAAAAAACCTACTAATGTAAATAAAGAAGATCACGTTCATGATTGACCTCTTCAAGATTACCTAAGTAATCTTTAAGACTACCTAAGGTTATATGATGTCCACATAATAAACCATTTCCCTAACTAGAGTATTTCTTAAGACTCATCTAGGTATGATACGAAGTGACCATTCATATGCCGTGTAATAACCCTAAAAATGTATAAGATAAGTAATGTTTAATGTGTCTAGAATGCCTACGATTAGAGCGGGTTCACATGGATTGATGCCTGTAGAACCAGACCTCTGAACCCTAGATACGGCCAATCCAACTAACCTGGGGAGTTAGTTGAGCTAGAAAAGGTTGGGTCAAGCCCTGTCGGGCTCTCAAATACGAAGATTTACCCGACTGAGTCTTTACCGGACTTAAAAAGGAAAATCTTAGGTTTAGAAGGTCTAGGGGTAAAATGGTCTTTTTCTAGGCTAAGGGTAGTATCGTAATACCCTAAATATATAATTAATTGTTTATTTAATAAGGTGGAGGGGTATTTTGCGGAGAGAGGTCCTAAAATTGTCCCTTGAAGTGAAGTCTTGGTTCACCCAGGTTAAAACCTAGGTGGAAGCAATGAATCAAATTTATTTTTATTTTATGTTGGTAAATGAAATTATTTATATTTATTATTTATTATCTTATTTAAAATAAAAGGAAATTTAAAAATTAAATAAAACATTATTTGACTAAGTCCTAAACTAGACTCCTAAGATTAAGAAAACTCTTCTCTCCCACGCTAATCTCTCTCTCACGTCTCTATCACAGTCATTCACGATATCTCTATGCCAAAATATATTTCAAGAACAGTATAATAAACCAATTTCATCACACTTGAAGAACTCACACGAAATCACAAGAAAACAAACGTTAATCACACGTTAGGCAAAGAGAAGTTGTACGTCGAGTGGTGTTGACATTGAGGGGACTTGGACTTGATCTTGGGTGATGTTTTTGGGCCGCAAGTTGAGGGTTTAACGTCAAAAATGTATGGTTTCTCTTCCATCTTTGTCCCTTTTCAAAGAGACTCCTTAAGGTTCAGATTATTCAGTCCGAAAACCAGGGTTGTTCCCCGTTACATGTTCCTTTCACTATCTCCCGATGATTAGTAAGTTGGGTATGATTGTTGGTATATTTAGGTGTATGTTGTATTTTCGTGATGAATATGTTTATGTTTGTGTATTTTAAATCGTATGAATGACAACTTATGTGTTTTCTCAACTATGTGCATGTGTGTGCAAGAATGTGACTATGACTAGAGTCTCGGCTTGAGGCTCCAAAATGTGTAACATTATGGTTGTTGTTTTACGTGCATAAATCTATATAAATTGTGATGTTTATAAACAATGAAATGTTTCTGATTTATGTAACAATATCTTGGCTAAACGAATCTATGAAAAATGCACCCCAAAACATGTTAAATTGTCTATGAATTACTCTATGAGTTCAACCGAAAATATTGATGAATGTGAGCAGAAATATGACCAAATTTGAAGAAAAAAGCATATTTAGTTTAGGAAAAATGTAGATGAACAAATCTGGAAAATTAATTGAGTGAAAAATGAGGTGAGGTTACAAGGATTAGAACCTGCGACCTCACCCGTATAATGTCTTAAAATCGCATAAGCGAGATGGTGGTCAAAGGGATTCGATCTTGGGTGTGCTGGCTGAAAAGTAAAGTACAAAAAAATTTAATTAATAGAAATGTGAGGAGTGGGAATAGAAAACACGACCTCTTGGCAGCGAATGAGAGTCAAAGAAAAATGAAAGAAAAAGAAATGGGAGGCTTGGGAATCGAACCCACGACCTCCTAGGCAGATTCAAGGGGGAAAATTTAAAAGAAATTAAAGAGAGGCTATAGGGGTTCGAACCCACAACCCCTCGGCTAAGGGAGAGAGAATTTAAAGAAAAGAAATTAAAAGAAAATGAGGTTGTGGGGGTTCGATCCCTCATCGTCTCAATCCCATTGAGCGAAAAATGAAGAGAAAAACTAATGGAAAATAAAATGAAGGTGTTGGGGCTCGATCATGGGTCCCCAAGCCGTGTGGACCGAATACAATAAATGAAAAAATGTATGTGTTGTCTAAGAAATACGAAATCCGATTCCCTTTCCCAAATTCCGTATTTATATATAAACCATACGTGAATTAAATATTCAAGAATAATATTGCCTACTTAGATCGAAATCGAGATCTTGGCATACATACTAGATGCATAAGTCTTGTACCACATAATATTATGAAAATATGTATAACTTAAACAAATGATTAATGTAGGCGCATAGATTGCATGTATATAACCATAAGTCTAGCATACGTTTAAAAATAGGTGAACCTTAGATATATATAGTGAAATGATGTAACCCTAGAAGGGTAAAGTAAGAGTGTAAAACACAATAAATGGCCAAGTGCATTGGCACATGATGAAATTAACAATAAAATGATGAAATGAACAATGAAATTATGAAATGAACCAAGAAATTATAAATGAACAACGAAATGATGAAACCCTAGAAGGGTTAAGTAAGAGTGCGAAACACACTAAATGGCCAAGTGCATTGGCATATGATTAAATGAACATTCACGTAAAATGGGGGAGTAATTATGAAGAGCAAATGTGCTAATGTTAATGAATGTTGTGACAACATGATATAAGGACATAAAAGATGAGAGCAATCTCAAATGAGCCTAAATAAATGTTACCAAAGCGTACTCACCTATGAGAGTGTAAATTTAATGAGAAGACCAGTCCTATGAACACTCTAATGAAAGTATTGAGATTAACACACTTAATACTAATGATGAGATGAGAAATAATCTATTGAGCTATGATGTACTCATACTAGAAGCCAGCTTCCATGATGTATGAATTGAATGTAATGGAACTTTATACTGAGCACGATACACTAGCTATGAGCGGTGATGCCTTCTTTCGAGAAGGGCGGAGGTTCACGTAACTCTAATGAGATGAGACTTTTCGGCATGTCGGGTATGTGTATCATTATATATCCTAGTTTTCGAACCTCTACTACAAATATAGGGACCTGGCGGGGTTCAATTCCCATGTATGCTAGCATATTTTAGGTTACTTTGGTAGGTGATTCGACCTTATTTCGGTGTGGTGGAGACAATTGATTTCATGATGCTCACATGAACTATGTCGGTTAAAGTGGAAGTTCCCAATGAATGAATGAGACCAGACTCAAATAATGCACATAATGAAATTAATGGTACCAAAGGTTTTAGGATAGGATAATCAGGCGGTGAGCTAGACTTAAGTAATGACACAAGGTCATTCTTGATCATTGCATAGCGAACCCGATGAAAGTCATAAACTACATCCTAGGTATAGTTAGTGTTTATACTAGACCATGAATGAAATGAAATGAACTACGTATGAATGAATGAAGCAGACTCTAGGTTTTCTAAAGAAGGCTCCCTAGTTGATGTCCCATATTTTGAGCCCTCATTTTTTGAAAGTCTTGATGTCAAGTCCATGATTCCAAGGTCTCATGCAATATGAACGAATGATATCAAGAATATTATGTGCAAAATGTTTTGTGTTGTGTGCAATATGATAAGTATGATGATGCATGTTATTCTCATGGCATGACTTTCCTAATCAAAATTTTGAAAACTCACAAAATTTCCTAATCCCAATTAGGCAAGTCCACTGACTTGACTTTCCAAAATCATGTTGTTATTAAAGAGGTATTCTTACTCATGCATGTCTTTGGTGTGTGCTTGCATATATCCATACTTAGTATAAGTGTGTACTAACCCTAGATAACTCTATAATTTAGGTACAGGTACAGGTGGACGCTAGAGCAATAGGTTGACGTTGAAACTATCCAAACGTGGAGCATTCATCCGGACATGGTAGGCCCTCATGCTTTCGAGGATGCTTGCCCATTATAATCTAGCTTAGTTATAGGATTGAGCTACTGGAGTATGTTCCGCTATTGCTTCTTTCCGTTTTTATTTCAGACATTGTATTGGTGCAATTATTGCAATTATACATTTCATGCAGTATTGAACTATTTCTTTCAGTTTATAATGTTAATGTTAGATGGTTGATTGTGAACGTTATGAATGTAAGTAGAATGAACTTTATGCATGATAAGAAACAAAAGTTTAAAATTTTCCACTAAAATTAACCTAGATGAAGTAATAATGACGTAAGTAGGCTTGTCTGCGACCTCTGAGAGGTCAACGACGCCGGTCTCGTCTGGGGTCTAAACTATGGTCGTGAAAATTTTTCTATCAGAGCCTTAGGTTAAATTCCAAGGATACCAAGTTCACATCAACCACATTGAGTAGTTTCTATGTCATTGTAGTGAAGTGCACCACTATCCTGAATTAAAGACTCCATGATGCATAGGAAAATTCCCTTCTTTTGATCTTATTGTGCCATCTTTAATGTATGATTTCTTTGTGTTAAGAGCATATCTAACATCAACTCTTGAAACTCAGAAAAATGAATACAATGAGAAACACAGGTAGAGAGATTAGAGGAGCAGCTGCTGGGTTAAATAAAGTTCCTCCCCAGGCCCCACCTGCTGAAATGGAGATGCCTGTTAACCAAGTTGGGTTGACAGATGGAGAAGTAAGGACAGGCTTGTTACAGATGGCCCAAGCCAGAACCTTACAATCTCAGGCCATGATAGCCTAGCCAGAGCAACAAGTTGTTCCTAGGAAGAACCCACCTGCCAGAACCATGGCTAGTAAGTTAAGGAACTTCACGAGGATGAATCCTCCCGTTCACACTGGATCTAAGATTGTTGAGAATCTCAATGAGGAGTGTAGGGTAGCTATGTTGCATGCCAACATGGGACTTTCCTGGCTTATGGTCCATGTCCAACAAGTGGAGGAAAGCAAGAAGAGGAAGCATACTAGGGCAGGGAACAAGTTATGGCAAGCTGAGAATAATTTTTCAAGGAAACAGTAGTACTTAAATCAGAGATAATCCCACGTTTAAGAAGGGACTCTCCCACCAATGGGAGTCAGGTTCGTCAACTTCTTTACTTGCTCTCCCTTTTGAGATATGTCCTGATGTTCTGCATGATCCTATAGTGGTTAATACACCTTTACGAGAAAATGTAAGAACTGATAGAGCATACAAAGATTGGCGAATAGTTGTATGTTGTAAAACTATGTGTGCTAACATGGTTGAGTTACCAATGCATGATTTTGATGTTATTCTTGGCATGGCTGGCTTCATAGTTCTTATGCTTGCATGGATTGTTGTATTACGATTGGGAGATTTCTTTTCCCTAATGAACAAGAGCTAGTATGGGAGGCGTACAACTCGAGTCGTCCTAATCCCTTGATTTAGAATCTTAAAGCCAATAAAATGATGTCCAAGGGATTATTATGTCATCTTGTGAGTGTTAATGATTTAGATCATGACATTCCTTCCATGGACTCAGTGCCTGTAGTGAATGAGTTTCAAGATGTATTTCCTGATGATTTTCCTGTAGTTCCTTCCCCTTGAGAGATTGACTTCGGTATCAACTTAGAACCCGATACTAAACAAATTTCTATTCCTCCTTGTAGAATGGCTCCAACCGAACTTAAAGAGTTGAAGTTGCAGTTAAAAGATCTCAACGACAAGGGCTTCATTCAGTCAAGCATATCCCAATTGGGCTTGCAGTGTTGTTTGTGGAAAATAATGGTGGAACCCTTCAAATATGTATCAATTATCAGCAACTCAACAATGTCATAGATGAAGATGTTCCGAAGACAGCCTTTCTTACCTGTTACAGTCATTATGAGTTTTTTGTTATGCCATTTTGTCTCATGAATGCACCTGCTACATTTATGGATCTCATGCCCAGAGTCATTGGTGAATACCTTGACTTCTTCGTCATAGTATTCATTCATGACATTCTCATCTACTCTAAGACCAAGGAAGAGCATGAACAACATTTGAGACTAACCTTGCAGGTACTTAGACAACATCAGTTGTCTGCAAAATTTAGCAAGTGTGAATTCAGGCTTAGATTAGTGACCTTCCTGGGTCATGATGTGTCTGACAAAGGTGTGGAGGTAGATCGCAGGAAGACTAATGCTATTAAAAACTGGCCGAAACCTCTACTCCCACAGATATTCGTAGCTTCTTTTGATTGGCTGGTTAATATCACAAGTTCGTGGAGGGTTTTTCTTCCATTTTTTCCTAAATAACAACTTTGACTAAGAAGAAGGCCAAGTTTGAATGGACGGAGGCTTACGAAAAAGGTTTCTTGAAGCTCAAGGACATACTCACTTCAGCCCCGGTGCATACTTTGCCTAAGTGTGATAAGAATTACACTGTTTATTGTGATGCATCCACGGTTAGTTTGGGTTGTGTTCTAATGTAGGGTGGTAAGGTGATATCTTATGCGTCCAGACAACTAAAGGTTTATGAAAATAATTATCCCACTCATGACCTTGAGTTGGCAACAACGGTGTTTGCACTGAAATTTTGGAGGCACAACATGTATGGAGTGCATGTGGATGTGTTCACAGACCACAAGAGTCTCCAATACGTGTTGACACAGAAAGAGTTAAATCTACGTTAGCGGAGATGGTTGGAGTTGTCAAAAGACTTTGACATGAACGTTCACTACCATCCAGGTAAAGCTAATGTTGTAGTTGATGTTTTAAGTAGGATGACCATGGGAAGTGCAACCAACATTGAGGATGTGAAGAAGGAGTTTGTGAAAGATGTTCATAGACTGGCCATACTGGGTGTGCGGTTAGTTTACTCTACTAGTGGGGGTATTTCAGTTCATCCTAGTTTTCAATCATCCTTAGTAGTTGAAGTCAAGGAGGGTCAGCATCTTGATCCTGTGTTGATTGAGCTGAAGGACTAAGTGTTGGTTAAGATTAATGAGTCTTTTGCTTTGGGAGATGATGGCATACTTAGGTAATACGACAGACTGTGTGTACAAGATGTGGATGATTAGCGAACAAGGATCATTGCAGAGGCCCATGGTTCCAGATATTCCATATATCTAGGTTCTACCAAGATGTATCATGATCTTAAACATATCTATTGGTGGGATGGCATGAAGGACATTGCAGATTATGTGGCCAAGTGTCCTAATTGTCAACAGGTTAAGGTAGAATATCTTAAGACTGGCGGTCTTACTCAGATTATTGAGGTTCCAACTTGGAAATGGGACTCCATTAATATGGACTTCGTGGTTGGTATTCCAAAGACTATGAGACAACATGTCTCCATATGGGTTACTGTGGACAGGATGACTAAGTCTGCCCACTTTATCCATGTGAAGTCTACCTAGTAAGCCGAGGATTATGAGAAACACTACATTGATGAGATTGTGAGATGGCATGGGATTCCTTTGTCTATAATTTCAGATAGAGGAGCTCAGTTCAATTCACATTTCTGGAGATCATTCCAGAAAAGCATAGGCACACATATGAAGCTTACTGCCTTTCATCCTCAGACTGATAGGAAGGCAGAGCGCACCATTTAGACATTTGAGGACATACTGAGGGCATGTATGATTGACTTTAAGGGTAGTTGGGACGACTATCTGCCTTTGATAGAGTTCTCCTAATATAATAGCTATCACTCTAGCATTGGTATGCCACCATTTGAGGCAGTGTAAGGTAGGAGTTGTAGATCTCCAGTTGGGTTGTACGAAGTTGGAGAGTTATCCATTTAAGGTCCAGAGATCATTCATGAGGCCTTTGAGAAGGTTAGCGTGATTAGGGACAGGTTTCCTACTGCTTACAATCGGTAGAAATCTTACGAACACAATAGAAAACGGCCCTTAGAGTTTGATGTTGGTGACCAAGTCTATTTGAAGATATCACCTATGAAGTGGGTGAAGAGGTTTGGCAGGAAGGGGAAGTTGAGTCCGAGGTATGTTGGGCCATATGAGATCCTACAGCGTGTGGGTGAGGTGGCCTATGAGTTGGCATTGCCTACAGAGCTAGATTTGTTTATCCAGTCTTCCATGTCTGTATGTTAAAGAAGTTCCTAGGCGATCCAGCATCGATTCTACCTGTTCATGGTTTGGGGGTTGATGAAAATTTGTCTTATGAGGAAGTACTTGTTGAGATTTAACACAGACAGGTCAAACGGCTAAGGAACGAGGAGATTGCCACAGTGAAGGTATTGTGGAAGAATCATCTTGTTGAGGCTGCTACGTGGGAGGCCGAGGCCGATATAAGATCCCTCTACCCCCATCGTTTCAGCTCTTGAGGTTAGAGTCCCTACTCTTAAGTCTATGTTTCGTTATCTCTCCATTATTTGTTGCTATTGCGTGATTGTATATAGTAACTATGTTATGATTTGTTTAGCATTATGCTAAATAGTTAGTAGTGTCATTCAAGGATGATTATTCCTAAGGGGGGGATAACGTAACAACCCTAAAAAAAATTAAGATAAGTAATGCCTAATGTGCCTAGAATGCCTAAAATTAGACCGGGTTAGCATGGATTTATACGCGTAGAACCAGACCTCTTAACCCTTGCTACGGTCAAGCCAACTAACTTGTGGATTTAGTTGAGCTAGAAAAGTTTGTGTCCAACCATGTAGGGCTCTCGAATACGATGATTTACTCCACTGAGTCTTAATCGAACTTAAAAAGGGAAAATCTTTTTTTTTGAGGGTCTAGAGGTAAAATGGTCTTTTTCGAGGCTTAGGGTAGTATCGTAATTACCCTACATATATAATTAATTAATAAATTAATAAGGTGGAGGGGTATTTTGGGGAGAGAGGGCCAAAAATTTGGCCTTGAAGTGATGTCTTCCTTCACTCGGGTTCGAACCTAGGTGCAAGCAATGAATTAAATTTGTTTTTATTTTTAGTTTGTAAATTAATGAAATTATTTATATTTATTATTTTTTAGCTGATTTAAAATAAAAGGAAATCAGGCTTTTAATAATTAAATAAAACCATATATGACTAAGTCTAAAACTAGACTCGTAAGCCTAAGAAAACTCTTCTCTCCCACGCTCATCACTCTCACGTCTATATCACTCTCATTCACGATCTCTATGCCAAAGTAACATTAAAGAACAAACAAATAAACCAAGTACTTCACACTTGAAGAACTCACCCGAAATCATAAGAAAACAAACGTTAATCACATGTTTGTTTAAGAGAGGTTGTCCGTCGAGTGGTGTTTACATTGAAGGGACTTGTACGTGATCTTGGGTGAAGTTTTTAGGCATCAAGTCGAGGGTTTAACGTCAAAAAGTTATGAATTCTCTTCTCTCGTTGTCCCATTCCCAAGAGACCTCTTTAGGTTCAGATTATTCAGTCCGAAAACTAGGGTTGTTCCCCGTTACATGTCCCTGCCACTAGCTCCCAATGATTCTTAGATTGGGTAATATTGCTGGTATATTTAGGTGTATGTTGTTTTTTCCTGATGAATATGTTTATGTTTGTGTATTTGAAATCGTATGAATGATAACCTATGTGTTTTCGCAACTATGTGCATGTGTGTGCAAAAATGTGACTATGACTAGGTTCTCGGCTTGAGGCTCCAAAATGTGTAACGTTATAGTTGTTATTTTACGTGCATAAACCTATCTAAATCGCGATGTGCTGATTTAGATAACAATCTCTTGGAAAAACGAATTTATGAAAAATGCACATCAAAAAGTGTTAAATGGTCTATGAATTACTCTATGAGTTCAAGCGAAAATATTGATGAAAGTGAGCTGAAGAAATATGACAAAATTTCAAAGAATTTACAATTTTTAGTTTAGACTTAATGTAGATGAACAAATCTGGAAAATTAATTGAGTGAAAAATGAGGTGAGGTCATTAGGGTTCAAACTCGTGACCTCACGTATAATGTCTTAAAATTGCAAAGGGAAATGGGGTTCAAGGGGATTCGATCTCGGGTGTGCTGGCTGAAAACTAAATTACAAAAAAATTAATAAAAAGAAATGTGAGGCGTGGGAATCGAACCCACAATATCTAGGCAGCGAAAGAGAATCAATGAATAATGAAAGAAAAACAAATCGGAGGAGTGGGAATCGAACCCACGACCTCCTAGGAAGAATCAAGGGGGAAAATTTAAAGAAATTAAAGATAGTTTGTGGGGGTTCGAACCCACAACCCCTCGGCCATGGGAGAGATAGTTTAAAGAAAAGAAATATTAAGAAAATGAGGTTGTAGGGGTTTGATCCCACATCCTCTCAATCCCATTGAGCGAAAAAATGAAGAGAAAAACTAAGGAAAAATTAAAATGAAGGTGTTGGGGCTCGATCTTTTTTCCCCAAGCCGTGTGGACCAAAATACAATAAATGAAAAAAAATTAAGTGTTGTCTAAGGGATTCGATATTGGATTCCCTTGCCCAAATTCAGTATTTATACATAATCCATACGTGAATTAAATATTCATGAATAATGTTGCCTACTTATATCGAAATCGAGATCTTGGCATACATACAAGATGCATAAGTCTTGTACCACATAATCTTATAAAGATATGAATCACTTAAATGAACGATGAATCAAGCCTCATAGCTTTTAGTATAGACCCATAAGTCTAGCATACGTTTAAAAATAAGTGAACTTAAGATGTATTTAAGGAAATGATGTAACCCTAGAAGGGTTAAGTAAGAGTGTAAAACTCAGTAAATGGCCAAGTGCATTGGCACATGATGAAATGAATAATGAAATGATGAAATGAACAAAGAAATGATTAAATGAACAATGAAATGATGAAACCCTAGAAGGGTTAACTAAGAGTGTGAAACACACTAAATGACCAAGTGCATTGGCATATTATGAAATAAACATTCACATAAAATGGGGTGAGTAATTATGAAGAGAATATGTGCAAATGTTAATGAATGTGGTGAAAACATGATATGAGGCTAATGTGAAACATGAGAGCAATCATAACTGGAAGTTTTGAGATTAACACACTTAATACTAATAATGAGATAAGAAATCACCTATTGAGCTATAATGTCCTCATAGTAGAAGCCAGCTTCCATGATGTAGGAGTTGTATGTAATGGAACTTTATACTGAGTACTGATACACTTGCTATGTGCAGTGATGCCTTCTTTCGGAAAGGGCGGAGGTACACGTAACTCTCATGAGATGAGACTGTTCGCTCTGCTTATATCTCCTAGTCTTTGAACCTATGCTGCCAATATAGGGATCTAGCAGGGTTCAATTCCCATGTACGCTATCATGTTTTAGGTCACTTTGGCCGGTGATTCCACCTCTTTTCGCTGTGGGGGAGACACTGGATTTCAGGATGCTAATATGATCTATGTTGGTTAAAGTGAAAGTTCCCAATGAATGAAGCAAGGGACACAAGTCAACAAAGACATAATAAAAGTTTAAAAAGAATTGATGTAAGAACCATGGTAGAATCGTGAAATTGGACAATTAAACTTGAAAACAATTGAAAACATTTTCGAAAGTTATGATCCTTGATGAAGAGATTTTAAAGTATCAAAATGCATACCTTTATGTAGCTAATTCTTCACATTGATGAAGAATCTTCACTCAATTCGTCACTCCAAACCTTTCGTTGACTTTTGACTTAAATAGAGTTCTAGAGAGAATTCTAAGGGATTTAGGGTTTTTGATTTGGAAGAATGAAATCTTCTATGTGTTAAGAACTTATATACACATTTAAAATACTTAAAATACCCCTAAATAACCTCAAATACTCTTTTTTGAAGTGGGATGAAATTACAGGCTCACCCCTATCTTAACAGTGAAGTTGCGCGCAGGACACAACCCCAACGACAGTTGCCCATCGACGGGGCGTAGGTACTCACACTCACCGTCCCGTCCTCCATTGAAGGGTTCAAAGACTAGAAAATGGCAGATTTATCCCTATTCTTAGTACCAGACGACGCCCACCACCTACGGTGTGTCGACCAGGCCACTGCAATCGTTTGCCATACGTAGGGGTGACTGCCTTGGGCAGTTTTGTCCAGAAACATGGGTCCTTCCTCAAGGACCCTTTGTTGGTCATTAGGGGTTTTTGACCAGACTTTACAAACCCAAAAATGATAGTATTTGAGTTGAGAATCTCTTACATGAATTTCAATGAAAACGAACACATAAAACTTGACGAGACATACTTAGACACACAAGGTCATTTCAAGGAAACACTTTCGAACGTCATGTATGTTCTTGGACGTTTGACCTCCAAACTTCACGAAACTCGACACGCTGCCTATATATGATTAAATAACTCATTTAAAGACCATAAAACCTCATTAATCGCACATAAACACATAGAAACACATATGAGGCACATGAGTGACTTAGTCGTCGAACGTCATAATCATCCCTTGACGTTTGACTTTCAATGCACCTAAACTCTTACACACTGCCTCAATATCACATTATAGACCTATTTAGGACCATATACAATGATTACCAATATTTTAGGATCTAGTTTACCTAATTAATTTTTGAGGTCCTACAATCTCCCTAGCTTGGACAACATTCGTCCTCGAATGACACTTGTCATTTTCCGAACACTTGCAATAATAGAGATTCAAGTAGAAGTTATTGATCATACCATGTAAGAGATAACAAATAAGAAAACATCAATTTGACATAGTCAAGAGAATCACAACACAACAACAAACTAGAAAGCAATTTTATAACTCATTTTGCTACAAAACTCATATGCTACATTCCAAATAACAAAAACTTATTTTATATTCAATATTGTACTCATATAAACAAGTTCTAACCACACTAAAACAATTTTACACCAAAGAATCAATTAGTAAAATTTTTAAAATCTTCGCAGTGTACTGCAAAAGCCTTCCGATGAGTTGAACAATTTCTTTTTTCAAAAATGCAACTTTCAAGAAATTTATGATAGAAACATGCTAATATGAAACGTAACATCATATAAATATATCATAAAAAATAATCATGGTTTCATAAAATTCACCATGCAAGAAGTTAAGAAAATTCAATTTCAATAAAACTCCTAAACATCATGCACACACAACATGATTCTATGACTTTCTATCACATGTACTAACCATACTCTGCCACTTATAAGGAACTCATATCAGTAAAATAAGTAAGCAAGGACTTACTCTCATCATCATCACCTTCCGGCTTCTCTCATCTATTCCGGAGTGCATAGAAACGCCACTTTGTTGGAGCATCATCCTTTGGAACACTAGGAGTAACTTGCTTACCCTCTTTTCCTTTAGAAACAATGTTAGGACAATCTCTCACCTTATGTCCTTCCTTTCCACAACCATAGAAACTCCCCTTTCCCCTTAGACTCTCACCTTAATTCTTCTTTCCACAAGTGATACATGTACGCTTGACATTTTGAGAAGCACCTCATTTCTCCAATTTCACGTTAACACTCTTAGGTTCATCTTGGGTTTGAGACCTCTTTTTACACCTGGTTTGCTCTTGATCACTAGATCCACCCCTTTTCATGTTTCTAGCCATCATCCTAGGTTTAGACGCTTCAAATAATTGGGCATACACCATCAGTCCAAATAGGGTCATATCATCATATAATATCGCCGTACGACATTCCTCGCACACTAGATCAGCTACACCTCTCACAAAATGACCTATTTCATCCCTTGGATTAGACATAAGAGATGGGGTATATCTATATAACATTGAGAACTTCATAGAGTATTCCTCAACGCTCATATTTCTTTGCTTGAGATTGTTAAATTCCTCTATCTTAACTTCTCTCCTCTCTTGGGGAAAGTACTTACCAAGAAAAGATTCCTTAAATTCTTCCCACTCAATAGGACTCGATTCTTCCGGCCTATTATCCTTCCATTGAGTGTACCATATTTGAGAAACATGCCTCAATTGATATGAAGCCAACTCTGCCTTCTCCCTAGATGTAACCCCCATAGTACTCAACAACTTGTTCACTCCATCAAGAAACTCTTGGGGATCCTCTCCCACCTTAGATCCATAAAAGATAAGAGGATCATCCTCATAATAATCTCTTAACCTAGATGTCATAGTGCTTTCCACAACATTCACCCTAGGCATCATATTCAAACTCACTTGAGTAGTCACGGCTCAGGCTAAAGCAAGAAAAGCCTCTCTTATATCTCTATCATTAAACTCCGGGACATAATCACCTCCACCCACATTAGGGACTTGATCACCTTGAACACCTTGAGCACCATGAGGAACTCACTCAACTTCCTCAACTTGAGGAGGAATATCCTCTTGCACATCGTTCTCCTCAACTCTCCTAGTGGGTGTCCTCCTCGTATTAATGTTCGATGAAACACAAGGAAAAACATAACAAAAGAGTACTCATAACTTTTACTCTACGGCACGACATAGGAGTGAAAAGAAGGGAAATTCTATCGACTTACAGACTCTGACACATAGATGGGTCACGATTCACACCAATTGTTAAGACTCTACTAGATGTTACTTGATGAGACTTCTTGATTCCTAAAACTACTTTCACGTCCTATTCTCTTATACCTATCTTGTCACATCACGAAACCACACCCTAGAATTTAGGGGAAATCTCGAATTTGCAACGAGCGTACTCGACCTCTTGGAGGTCTCGTACAAGCTTTACATATCATTCATTGCATAAATATAGTTAAAAGTAAAGAGGAATTAAAACATTTCGTAAAACATATCATAGTCCTTAAAAACTCTTTCATATAAACTCATAGGAAATACTAAGTCTCAATCTCATCAAACTTAAGACACGAGAATACTTGGGACATGGCCCATACTTTAAAATATTGAAATACTTAGTCAATTGTAATACTTCAAATGGAAACATAAAAGCCATATATTCCCACAAATCAAATGAGGACATACTTCAACTTCACTTGAATGATGCAACGATCCAAGTCTTCCTTCCCAAATGCTCCTCACCTACCAACAACAATATAGATAGATAAAACCATAGATTAGTACAACGACATGTACTAAGTATGACATAATGCATAAAAATCATGAAAATGGACGTTTATACGGAATATGCATCTTTTCTTTTAAAAATCATATTTTAATCATAAGAACAAAATTTAATAACTTATGAAAAACATAAGATAATATTTAAACGAATTATCATAATCTTAGAAGTCACTTTACCGTAACATCAACTATTATTAAAGTGAATTCCTTCACTGTACAGTGAGGTTACTAACTTTCACCTTAGACATCTTCTACTATGTAATCATTCCACATAAAACTATCCTAAGAATAACTTAAGCAACACAAAGAGAGACTGCCCATACACCCTCTCTAGGCATGCGTAAATGATCCTTAAGACTACTTATGATGAGTCACATATACACTTACAAGACATCAAAATATCAACACATAGATAGTATGAAATTGTCCTTCCAAAGTCTATAAAAATACCTACTTAAGTAAATCATGAAGATAAAGTCCATGATTGACCTCTCCAAGATTACCTAGGTAATCGTTAGGACTACCTAAGGTTTAGATAATGTCCACACAATCAACAATTTCCCTAACTAGAGTCATTCTTAAGACTCACCTAGGTAAGATGTGACGTGACCATTCTTATGCCCCCTTCACACCTTAAAAAGACAACATTAACTACTCTAGATAATTACTTACTCATTTAACATACTTTCTTAACATAACTCATTACTTTCACTAGTTCATTTAGGAGACATTCAACACATAAAGGACATTCAAGTAATGATCTTAGAAATAACCTAGGAACTCCAAATAACACCTTCAAAGCCTATTGTGCAATGTCTAGATAGCGTCCCATACAACCACCTAAACTTCATAGAAGTTCTCTAATGCTAATAGGTATTTCATATGATAAGAATAGGAAATAAACGACATAGACCATGATACAAATACATGGAATCCGAAGTTCTAACCTACTTCGATGAGGGTGTTCTACTTGCCAATGGTAGAACTTAGACACATCCCATGTAGGCACATGGTTGAGGAATATTAAGGGAATGTTTTGTAATCTAGTCTCGTTCTATAACTAGAACTACTTCCCTTACCATACTGACTCGGTGCTAGCCTTATTTCTCATAGAGTAATTCATATTAAGGTTCACATAAAAGGGTTCAATAACAAGTTCATAACCCAACCACATTTACCCTACCAAAGAAAGGTCCACTCTACCTCACAATGGCGAAAAGAATGTCATGATGACATTCCTAAGGATTAATATGATGTCGTTCCAGACAATTAACCTTAAGCCTATCATTCCAATACTTTGAAGGATACACTTACGGCTAACAATTCAACATTCATAACCCTACCACTAGGTTGAAGGTTTCACATAAAAGACCCTCTTAACATCATTTAAGGTCATATGTCATTCATACGTTCAATTCTAAGAGAGTATAGAATCCTAAGTCAATACATCACATATTCACATTCATATATACATCAAGCAAAGGACACAAGTTAAACAAGACAAGATACCACATACTTCACTTTTAACTAATAATACATGTCATTCTAGAAGCACATAGAAACAACCCTTATATCTTCAAGTAATCCTAAATTCTATATTATCAACATAATTATGATCAATATAGACTTATATAGTCAATTAGGGATGACATACATCAACCCTGAGACTACACACGCAAAGCCACATTCATAGTCTAACATGATCACCTATATAACATCAATAGAACACATATAATTTCACCTCACTTAACATGTTGATAGATATAAGAATACTTAACATAATAAACTACACAAATAATAATATTTCTTCAAGTAGTGCCGACAAGGACATGATCATCGTATTGCATAAAGTAACACCGACAAGGCCACGTCAATTTCAAGTGAAACACATAACACCGCTACCATAAGTGGACGATACCTATAAAAATATAAGTTGAAGTATAATTAACGTAAAAATAAATGAAAGAGGTCATATTACGACCACATCATCCTCAACACCTCAACCCAATGTCAAATCTCCACATTCGATATCACAATGCCCTTACCTATGGCTATCACCAACAATTCAACATAATTGTAACAATATTCATGAAAATAGGTCAAATTACTATATATTCATCAATATAATACAACCTAGATATTAACTCACTATAATTATTACATCATTATACAGCCCATACGAAACTACATTAGAATTCATCAACTTTTGATCAATATCAAGTAATCCATAAATTGGTCAAAACCTAGGGTTCATCAAATTCATGGGTTCATAGGTAATTTAGGTTCAAATAATAGATTAAATAATAATTCAATTCATAATAAACGTTCAGAATCAATTGATGCATGAACCCACGGTAGAATCATGAAATTGGACAATCAAAATTGAAAACGTTAGAAAACATCTTTGATAATTGTGCTCCTTCATGAAAAGAGTTTCAAGGATAAAAATACATACCTTGATGAAGATAATTATTCACTTTGATGAAGAATATTAACTCAATTCGTCACTCCAAGCCCTTCCTTGGGTTTTGACTCCTATGGAGTTCTAGAGAGAATTCTAAGGGATTTGGGGTTTTTGATTAGGAAGAATGAATGATTATAAGTGTTAAACAATTATATAAACATTTAAAATACCGAAAATACCTCTAAAGAACCTCCAATACTCTTATTTTTAAATGGGGTGAAATTACAAATTCACCCCTCACTTTACAGTGAAGCTGCGCGCAGGACACAGCCCCAACAACTGTTGCCCATCGATGGGGCGTAGGCCCACACACGGGCTGTCCTGTCCTCTGTCGATGCGTTCAGATACTAGAAACTGGAAGCTTTGCTCCCTAGTCAATTTACCAGATAACGCCGCCACCTATGGGGCGTTGACAAGGCCAGTGGCTATCGTTTGCAATCCGTAGGTGGGACTGCCTTGGGCAGTTTTGGCGACCAACATGGGTCTTTCTCAAGTACCGTTGGTTTGTCCTTGGGGATGTTTTCCTGGAATTTTCCAACCTAAAAATTATTGTACATGAGTTTAGAACCTCTCAGATGAGTTTTACCCAAAAGGAACACTTAAAACTCGATGAAACATGTTTAGACACACAAGGTCGTTTCAAGGAAACATTTTTCGAATGCCATTTACGTTTGACCTATAAATTTCAAAATACTACACACACTTCTTATATATGCTATAATAAATCATTTAAGGATCTTACAACCTCAGGTTTCACACGTACACATAGAACCACATATGAGGAACATAGGTGATTTAGTTGTCGAATGTCTTAGTCGTCCCTTGACGTTTGAGTTCCAATGCACCTAAACTCTTAGACACTACCTCAATATTACATTATAGACATATTTAGAACCTTATATCATAATTACCAACATGTTAATCTCTAGTTCACCTAAGTCATTTTCGAGGTCTTACAAAAGACAATCACAAAGTCGTCAAGGTAATCTCAGAACACCCTATTCATTAGGTCCATGAAAGCTGCCGGGAATTCGTTAGGCCAAATAACATTAAAAGGAACACATAGTAACCATACCTAGTTCGTAAAGTTGTTTAAGGTATATACTCCCCTCTCACCCTAAGTTGGTGATAACCCGACCTCAAGTAAATCTTGGAAAAGTAGCTTGCCAATTGTATATATTAAACAAATCATCGATTCTAGGGAGAGGATAATTGTTCTGTATGGTGACATTATTTAGTTGACGATAGTCGATGCACATCCTAAGAAACCCATCCTTCTTTTTTACACACAACTTCGGAGCAACCCAAGGAGAAATACTTGGTCTTATGAAACCTTTGCCAAGTGAATCTTTGAGTTGAATTTTATGTTCTTGCAACTCGTCCGGAGCCATCGTCAAAGGAGGGATTGAGATAGGTTTCGTATTCGACAATAAATATATTCCAAGGTCTATTTCCCATAGAGAGAAACTCCAGGCATTTCATCGGGAAAGACTTCCTGAAATCCTTCACTACGGGCACCGACTTTTATGGAGGAATTTTCGATTCAAGGTCCTTGACCCTTAAAACATGATAAGGATACCCTTTAGAGATCATTTTGTAAGCATTTAGACATGAAATAATTTGACCTCTAGCGAGTGAGTTGCCTCCCTTCCATTGAAAGACGGGTTCATTTGGGAATTGAAACCTTACTACCTTTTTTTTACTATTGATGGAAGCTAAGCAAGCATGCAACCAATCCATCCCCAATATGAAATCAATGTCAACAATAGCAAGTTCTATCAAATCAACCAAAGTAACTCTATTGGGAAATGATGTAGGACAACTCTTAAAGACACCTTCTAAACACAACGGAGTCACCTAGTGAGGTTGTAAAGGTTCCATTAGGAAATCGGGTAAGACATAAACTTTCTATCTACTAAAGGAATTAAAAATGATAAAGTAACAGATGGATCTATTAAAGCATAGACATTAATAGAGAACACTTGTAACATACTAGTGACAACAGAAGGAGGCTCCTCTCGATAACCTCTAAACCGGAGAGCATAGAAGCTATTCTTCATAGGATCATCAAGATTTGTGAGCACTTTCTTGTGCTTTAGAATTTTCTCTCCCTTGAGCCTTCATCACAGGTCAATCTCTTTTCATGTGACCACTCTTTCCACAACCATTAAAATTTTCCGTACAAACTAGACACATGCCTTTATGTTCTCTTCAACATTTAGCACAAGTAGGCTTCTCTACATAAGTACCACTACCTTTCTCCTCCTTAGGCTTTGATGTAGACCCTATACCTTTGTTGAACCTTGGAATGGTCAAAGGAAATTTATGGGCGAATCTTTTCTTGAACCTTGGCTTATCTTTTACTTCAAATCTAGTCTTTGAAGAATTTTCATCTTTGCCCCTTTTACTATTTAATTCAATACAAACTTGCTTAAGCTTTTGCTTCTCAATTTGTTCATCTAGATCCATGAGAAGAGAGATATCCATGCTAAGAATTAACACAGCCGACCTATATTCATTCACCACAAAGTCGGATACTCCTTTAACAAATTTGTTCATGTTCGCTCTAGAATTTGCCATTATAGTAGGAGCATACTTTTATACTTGAGTGAAATTTAGACTATACTCCTTACACTCATATACCTTGACCTATGTTGATGAATTCTTGCATTTTCCTCTCCCTTAGTTCCAAGAGAAAGAAGCTATCAAAGAAGGTTGTCTTGAAAGATCTTAAAGTAATCTGACCTTCTCTAACTGTCCTCTCATCCTTCCATCGCTCATACTAAACTCTAGCCACAACTTTTAGTTTCTACGTGGATAGTTCCTCCTTTTTCTTGAAAACTTCATCAATGAACCCTTGTAGGTCCTCCTCCACCTTGGAGCAAAAGAAGGTAAGGGGATTCGTCTTTGTGAAATCCCTTATTCTGGATGCGTAGTGCTAGCATTGGGGACTATTGCACACTAGTATCCCTAGCCACTTGAGTGTCCAACATTGTCGTCAAGCTATGAATGGCTGCCCTAATGTCCACATTAGTCATATATCCTTCGTCAATAGGAATTTGAGGGTTTTAAGGAGTCGGAGGAGGAACCACCTCATTTTCATGCTCCTCATCACTTCGAGATTTATTCCTTCTTGTGTTCATTGCCTATAAACACAAGAAAGAGATTAAAAGATAAGAACATGTAGAGTTTAAAACTCTAGAGGAACAACTCAAAAATACCAGCAAAGTGAGACGTTCCTAGGCATCACATAGACATTCATTCAAATCGTGGCGCGCTAAACAATTATGAACAAGACTTTACTTGATGTGGTTTAGTGAGACATCAATACTAAGATTATTCAACTTCATACTCTGATACAAAGTTTGTCACAAACATGGAATACCCCCTAGATGTAACCGGCATCATCATCCTGGTAGAGGACTAACACTAGCCTTTTCTCTTTCTTAATAACATTTCATAGGTTAAAAGCGGAAAAATCTAAAACTTTTTATATATTGAGGTTTACATATACCTCTCGCATACTACATATGGAGTTTATTGAGACTCCTCGCATAGGAATCATACATAGGCTTCTCATTTAATAAAAATAACCAACATATAAAGATTAAGTCTAATAATACTGTCTCACATTAACAATCTAAATGAAGTACAATAGTTTTTGATAGCCCTTACTAATGTGCATATTGCCACATAAGGCTTACAACAAATGTCTTCAAGAATAAGGAAGAAACTTATGTCTTAAGACAATGTCAATACTACTCGGGTAGATCAAAAGGCACCATCCTCAAAAATAGAGGAGTCACCAACTACTTGGATGTAGAAGTCCAAGTATCCTTGAAAAGTGTCCTAGAAGATCTTCAATTGCTGGAACCTACAGTGTTGGGAGAAAGGGAAGAATTATGGTTCAGTGAAAACCATGCAATAATATCAAATAAAATAATCGCATATATAAGGAACATCATAAGCCCACCAAACATAATACTCACCCAACATATAAGCAACAAAAAGTAATACTTGTGCAATGCCAAGGATAGAACTCCATAACCCTATCCAAAGCTAGGTATCACATTAAGTTACTTACTACATTCCTACAACATTATCTCATACTTTATTATAACATTCTTTTGTCATAAGTTCAAATAAATCTTAACATTTATACCATGTAACAAACGTAATCATACAACTCGTTATTAGAACCATTCCTTAGGATCCCACATGTGCAATGAGTAAGAGAAGTCTCATATCCTCCCTCACCTTATTTTGTACCCTTTAAGACAAACCCTAATAATGGTTCCCATACTTGAATTATTCATTTATATTATTTCATTAGGGAAATAATGTTCAATAACAAACATGAGACCATGTGAGCTACATGGAATCTGGTGTTCTCTTCCCACACCGAAAAAATAGGGTTAACACTTGCTAACGGTGTAACAATTCAGACATAGCTATCTAGGTGGATCCACTAAGCTTTAATCCTATGTGGTCACATAGTTAAGGATCGAATAGATTTCTTCTAGAAACCTTGACTTACTAGACGTGAAGGTTCTCATCTCATGAGACAACACATATATTGGGAATCCAGAGATAATAAACATGAAGAAACACATGTGGCAGGCCGGACTTACTAAACATGAGACCTCCATTTCATTTACATGCCCTTTCGGTGCTAACCCTTTATACCCTTTTGTATACATCATACTCTTCATAAAGATCAAAATAATCTCTTCTAGACCCCTATGTAAAAATGTTATCATAATAGCTCATAGGTATTCATAGGTGAGAACTACTCTTTCACTTTAGAAAACCACATACAAGTGAGTTAATCTTTCACTCAACACTTTATCATAATCATGAGAAGTTACTATCAATCATACAATAATTATATCTTAACATACTTTTATACTTGATAGTCAATTAAATAGTCTAGGATTGAGGATGAGGAATACTTTCTATCAACATCAAAACCATACATTAGACATTGAAGCATTACAATCTAAGTAAATCATACTTCATAATCGAATTCAATAAGAACCAAGCTTCATACCATATTGCCCTTTTATTACCTTCATACTTCAATTACCAAGAATTACATATCATATGCATACATAAAGTAAATTAAAGAAGTAATACATAGAAATTACTATTCTACATATTCATATAGTCATCATATTTCACAATTACTATAGAATTACTAAGGATCATGAGTGTAGGGAAGAACAAGGGTTCAAAGGGGAAATCTGGATTGATTAACAAAAATTGATCATTAATTCTTACTTAAAAAATGATATAAGACTATAATATATCGCAATTGATTAACAATTACGTTTTAAAAGGGAACCCATGTCTGGATTAAAATCCTAGTTTGGGGAAGTTGAAAATCATCTCTGAAAGGGCCTCTAGGGGAAAGGAATCCCAAGAGTAAAAGAAACCATACCTGAGTGATGATCTTGACACGAATTTTAGATAAAACCCATGGTGAATTCATCCTTGAATTGGATCTCTAGTGTTCCTTCAAGGGAGATTCGAGTTTGGGAAGAGAGAGACTAGAGATAAGTAAGATAGATGTGGGTTTTGGGAATTATGTATAGCTAAATTACTTTAATTAGGGTTAGGTTACTTATAGTCCATTAACTAACTAAATTAAACACCCCTATTCCTCAATTAAAATCCTAAATAACTAACTAACTAAATAATTACTTTAATAATTAGGAAGTCAAACACAACCCAACCTACGAGATATCGAACTACGGCGCATATGTCCATCGACGCACCGTACTGGCAAAGCGTCGATTGGGTGAATGACTTGATTTTTTGGGCCTTTTAAGAAGTGATTAAGTGTTCACCTATGGATCCATCTACGACTCATTGATCTAACGATGGACCGTCTTTTGGCTTGTAGGTTTGTGCCTTCAAGAGATAGTCTTTCGGGCAATTGTAAGAGTTCTCTCCAAGGAACCCTATGGTGGTCCTTGGGAGGTCGTACTCAAGTGTTTTGACCCTAAGCACACTGTAACACATGTTTGACACCTTTTTACCAATTTTTATTAATTTTTTATTCTTAAAACCCCATGAAATATTCCAAGACACACTAACCTCAAGCTCACTAGTCTCTAAATGTCATGGACTTTTCTTGACATTTTTACCCTAACGTCTCCTAAATTGTATAAATACATCATTTTAGGATTAGAAACAGTGTTTTGAATCTTAGTTCATCATGTGAGGTTCTTGACCAAGTCATAAACTTTCGGAATGTTAAAATGCAAAATTGATAAAAGATTATCATTATCTTGGAGATTTTGTAAGTTGACCTATTTCCTGTTGTTAGCTTAGATTGTATATTTGAATTATGATGAATTGTATGGCACACTTATGGTGGCGGTTTTCACATCTAGCAGCACCCCCTAAAAGTAACATGGCGTACTTGACCTCTCGGAGGTCTTATAAAAGCCCAAAGTTATCATTCATCGCATTGACATAGTATGTTTAGCGGAAAATTTAAAACTTTTCATAGTACATCATATGCTAGAAACTTTACTTCACATATAGATATAAAACATAAGTCATAATAAATATATAGAGTCTAATACTCTTTGACATCTTAGACTCAACAACGTTAGAACACATTAGGGACACGACCCTTAAACCTTCATACAGAAGTATATGATATTTAATACACTTTACAATAAGTATACATTAGGACATCCTTGGACTGAAGGATTCCTTCCCTTGAGCTTGGGAATACCATATCAAGCTCCTCAATCATAGGCATAATTTATGCATCCATAACCTCCACTTTTTGTAAAAAGTAGAGAAGAATGGGATCAGTACAGGAATTCACTATGTATGGCAACAATGCAAAAAAATGCATTTAAAAGGGACATTTTCTTGAAATCATTCTTCATGCCTTTTTGACTAAATCTTTATAGAACCTTAAACAATAGAATTTATATCATTCATATACTTCATATAAATATATTCAAAGGCCGAAAATAATAGAAAATCACATATAGCATTTAAGTCCTATCTGAGGTCACTTTAAAGTGAGCTCATTCTTTATAATAGAGAACTCCTTCTTTTAATTCATGAACCTCCCAAACAACCCTTTAGTGATACTTGGTGGAATGCATCACCTTAGTACCACAAGGTAAACCATACATAATACTCATACATGCTAACACATATCATCATAGAAGTATATCCCATTACATGACACATTCAAGTCAAGGATATAGGACATCACAGTAAACTCCTAGTCATTCTCCACATATACTTATTTTACTTCATATAGAACCTTGTAAAACTTAACTAACGCCCCCAATATAAGTATACTAGTGCAATGTACATTTAAGTCACCATAACCTCACGCTTATTTAGTAAACCTATAATGAGACCACAACCCGTTACATCCAAGTCATATATCAACATAGTAGGAGAAGACCACTTCATTTATGTCAACCAAGACCTTCATAATTTAGTCAACAAGATAAACATCATACATAAAGACTCATTCATGCACATCTTCATAACAAGTAGACAAATACTACAATGTCACGCATAAAGGACACATACATAGTAACTTGCATTAGAACACCTTCCTAGAACTTCCTAAGGAGCTACTTGTGCAATGTGTAGATGGGTTCGTTCATTACATCCACCTATATTAAGTAACCTCCCTTCAGTCATTCTGGTTAGGGTCCTACTAATTTACTTCTATTGTCAGATAACTTTAACCGACATTGACTATGTGATGCTAAACATGGAATCCGGTGTCATAAAGCCCCACACCGAAAAAGGGTGGTCTACCGGCCAAAGTAGAACCAAACATAACATAACTTTCTAGGTGGATCCACTAGCTAGTATCCTTTGGTAGCAACATAGTTATGGAACCCGGGGCTACATGTGAAAACCCTATTTATGCAAAGATTAGGAATTGCAGTTATAACTTATAGAAACATCACTCTAACACCCTTTTGGGTCATGAGGATATCTACCCCATGAGGTGTATGGTGACCTACCTTCCGATCATAGGAAGGGACACACACTCATATTCAAGTTTACTTGGTACTTAGCTAAGATCCCTTTATTGAAAACCTTTATTATATTTTTACATTATAAAACATAGGTTTAGTAGTTTCATCCACTCCTATGCTTAGCTCATAGTTCATAGATGAAAATTCATCAACCTAAATCATGTGAGGAATCCCTTCACATGAACATAGCATATGGAAAGCATCATCTAATTTAGTATACACATAAATACACCATTCAAGGACCCTCTCTTGACTAGATCTTCATACATGTGCCTGTGAATATTTATATGTGAGCAAAACTTTTACATAACACATAATTACCACACATGGACATACATTCATATTCATACATATAAATACAAAAACTAGGACTATCCTATCGCTGTACACATGTGCAATGCATAGGCAAAGTCCCATACCCTTGCCCATACTAGTACGCCTATCAAGTCATCCTAGATAAGGAAACACATATCACACTTTCACAAAACTCACCTTCAAATGCATAGTAGTAGACACTAGTGAATATGATAACTACCGTTCATTTAGACACCATGACCTATACTACTTTTAACATGCATGCAAAGTTAGTGTGTGTTTACATTGATAAACATGATCACATAATGGCTATCAAAAACACATTGAGGTAGCCACCCTCTTAGACTACAATACTTCAGCAAGCATAGACCAGGCAACAAACAATAGCATGGGAGACTAGCTAACTTTATATTACACTTAAGACTCCTAACTTGTGCTATTCATACATTCATATAGGGCTACATAGGTAAGGGATTATTAACCAATTTAACACATAAATGGAAGCACCTATACTTCACCTTAACATGTATATGGACATGCTTATACAATAGCCAAAAAACCTAGATTACAACTAGAATAGGAAAGTAGGCATAAACTTCTAGTATCATCATAATCACATATTCATATGATCATCAATTTTTCTTCAAGGCCATGGTCAACACATATATAATGACAATAAAGTAAACACTGCCACCATAAGTAGACCATACCACACAATTCCATAAAAGGCTTCATCAACTACAATACTATAAGGAAAGTAGAAGAGATAAGCATTCTTACCAATTTTTCACCCTTTGATCATCATTGATCAATACACCTTGTTCATCACCAATTCATATATAGGGCAGTATATAAATGTAGTTTAATCATAAAATAAACCACGTACAAGTCGCTACAAGATCATACTATAACATAATATAAGGCATCTCACATATAATAGG
This sequence comes from Solanum pennellii, assembly GCF_001406875.1. Taxonomy (NCBI): domain Eukaryota; kingdom Viridiplantae; phylum Streptophyta; class Magnoliopsida; order Solanales; family Solanaceae; genus Solanum; species Solanum pennellii. The sequence continues at coordinate 55,809,588 of NC_028645.1, read as the reverse complement.
AAGTAGAGAGTCCTAGGTCATCATGTAACCACACTAGTTTAGTTAATCAATCATCATGTACCAATAATATACATTTATGGTAGTTGTAAAATATATATAAATCCAATCTAAATCAAGCTTCATCTATCCTAGAATTAAGATCACATAATGTTCATTGTAACATTAAAATTGTAGGCTCGAAGAACCTAGATCAATTCATGCCAAGATTCCTTTTCTTTGATCATCAAGAATTCATACCCACAATCCATTAATATCATCATTATAAGACATTAGATAAGGACAATATAATCTACACGAAATCCTACAACCATTGTTATAACCTTTAGATTACAATGAACATGTTATTTAAGACATCATGGAAAGTAGAAGAATCATTGGCTAACCAACATTCATGAAAATGAAATCACTTATTTACAATTCATCCATAATATCCAATTAAGACAGTACATACAAACATCCCTACACAATCAAATTCACCATTAAATCATCAAAAGACCAATGTTACAGTGAATAATCGAAAACTAAGAGAATCACAATTAAACGTAAATCTAACGTAAGAGAATCACAATTCAATCAATAAAAAGTCAAGATCACAAATCCCATGAAATGTTAATTCTATTTTAGGAATTAGCATGGGTTCATCATGTAATTGAAGTAAAATCACGTTCAAACCATTGTGTTAACTTCAATTCATCATGATTTAATCATTCATAACGTTTTTAGATAGAATCATGGCTAGATTTAAAATTTAAAGATTGATCATAAAATCTTCTTCGAAAACTTTGAGAAAAACTCTACAAGTGAAAGGTTACTTAGAGATGAAGGAATACCATACCTTTATCTAAATGAATTAAACTTGGTGAAGGAATCATGAAAATCCAAGCTCCAAGTTGTTCTTGAGCTTCAACAACAATGGAGGTTTCTAAAGAGAATATTTTTGGAGGGAAAGGCTTTAATCGTGTGAGTTGATTTGGGAATGGTTTGATCACGTTTTATATGACTTATATACACTAAAAGGTATCTAAATAAACGTATTAGAGTCAGGTTAGTACGTGGGGTTAATTTCCCATTCACCCCTTCAATGAAACAGACGCAAGCACAAGTTGACTGGCCACCATCGATGGAACCATCTACTGGCTGTTGGTCAGTCGACGGGCCGTGCATTGGCTTCCATCTATTGTTCCTTGGCCAATTCTTGAATTTATAGTATCCCAAGATAAGTACCAACTGGCTATAGTTTTGTCTGTCGATTGACACTGCCAAGGCAGTGTCTCGACCAGCCTTGGGCACTTCTTGTTGGGACTTTTGCGCGGTCCTTTAGAAGTCTTACCTGGACGTTTCCAATGTATATAAAACCCTAAAAAAGTTTTAGACCATCCACATAAGTTTCAGCAAAATCAAACACCTGAAACTTGTCCAAACAGGCTAGGCCCATCGAACACATGTTGAGAGTCTTAAGGGCTATCTTTTGAACGTCTTGGACGTTCTTGGTCCTTTGACCTCCAAACTTATTGAAACTCCATATACCATATATTAATATAATTATAACTCATACTTAATAAGTTCATTAAATACAGTATATAAACACGCATGGACACATGAGGCACATAAGTGACTAGTCGTCCAACGTTTTGGTCGTCCCTTGATGTTCGACTTCCATATAAATTCAAACTTTACACACTGACTCTAAACAATATTATAAGTCATTTTAGGACCTTATAACCTTATACAAACATGTTAAACTCTAGAAACCCTATCTAATTTTGAGGTCATACAATATCCCCCACTTGGAAACATTCGTCCTCGAATGACACTTAGGGTTCTTTAATCGCAACAAGGAATTCAAAGCAACATAAAGAAGTTCATAACATTTATAACATCATAAAATCATTTTAGCACTCAATTCACACAAGCAAGCAAAAACCATTACTTACTCACTCTTTAATGCATCAAACACAAAGGCTCTTATCATGTTCATAAGAGGAAAATCCTTCTCCTAATCATAATATGGTCATTATTCCTCAATTAATTTAGAGCTCATCTTGAAACTTTTCTTTAAATCACATTTAGGCAGATTTCAACAACACTCAATAAGAAATTGGACACTCATATTTCAATGCACATAGACTTGAGATGATTGAATTAAAAAAGATCTTCATTTGTGAGACCTAATGTCATGAAAGTCAGACTCAACCATACCATGTTTAGTAGTGTCCATGGAGGAAGGTCATTCTTCTCAACACACTTACATGTATCATGAGTTCACACCTAAGCAAAGTATAAGGTCAATTTCCTCTAAAAAGAGAAATTCTCAACTTTTAAACCAAGGAATGCTCATGTTTCCTTCCTAGTGAAGTCTAAATTGTAGATCACACCAAGTACATCACAACAAATAGGAAGTCATCTCACAAAATTCCAATTTCTAACATAGTACTTACCTTCACAGTAAGCTTATTTTGAGAAGAATAACACAAATCATAGGCACACACATTAACACTTAGCTAAACATGCTTTAACTTTTCAAAAATGAACCTACAATTATGCATTCCAAATCATAAAAATCACATAATTTTCAAGAGACCCAATACATTTAATTTTAAAGAGACTCAACTTTCATTATAAGGCTAAACGTTACACCTCACAAGTGACTTCTACCATGTTTCTTATCTTATCTCATGAAGTTAAATGCATAACAAACATATAAAGATGCAAATCAACATGTGAAAACATAAATTTTATAAAAAAATTTCTTTCATGAACTTTGGGATCTTCACAATATCATTAAGGTAATGTCAATCAATATGCACCACACATGTATAAGTCATGAAATTCATACTTTATGAAAAACTCTATTCATGAACAAGATTACTAAGAATTCAATAGGTTCAAGTTCAAGTGAGAATAGAAGGAAAAAGTAGATACATCTACAACCTTACCATTTCATCACTATCTCCCACTTAGGGTAAACCCAATTAAGAGCAACTTAACCCAAACTTAAAGAGGATCTTACCTTAACAATATTCATATTCAAACAATTACAAGCGATTACCATTTTTAAGGAATTTATAGTAAGTTAACCAAGGAAAATCTAAACTTCATTTCCTAGGAAATTTATCCCCAATTAACAAGTGAGGTCATCTCATTCAACCACATAAAGATTAGGGGAAACAATATAGAAGACTTAGTCTTAAGAACTCTTTCTTTTCTTTTAACATTAATGTAATGTAACTTCTAGGTCAAACATACCCACATCATCACCCTAAAAGGATAAGGGTACTACCCTCAATTCTAGGGAAACATCAATTCTAGAACATAAAGGGACTCACAACACAATAAGAAGTTAGAAACTATTCTACAACTCATAATACCATAAGATTCTCATTATTTATTCCAAATATCAAAACTCCTTCTTACATTCATATCATGTTCATATGCGTCAATTCTATACACATTTCCACGACATCAAATAAAAGAATAATTTAGTTGATTTTCCAAAAAAAGTTATGGTAAGCTGCCTAGCTTTACAGTGAGGATGCTTCATCATTCCAAAAATGCAACATTTAGGCAATTGATGGGAAAAAGCATGACAATATGATATACAAAACTTTACCAAGACAAGCATACTATCATCACACCTAGGATCAAGTCTATACAAAGGACTCCAATTCATACTAGGCAAACTTATCAAGGACCACATATATATAAAAGGAAACATTGAACACCTTTTTAAGTACAAAATCTTATGGTAGAATTCTTCCATAGGTAGTCACTAAGCATTTCAAGTTCCAATTATAATATTAAGCTAACAACATGTAAAACCATATAGTAACACATCATTCCAAAAGAACTCATATTAACCATAACAACTTCTAGCATGCTTTAGCCATTTAATGACACCCATTCTTTAACATAACATGCTATTTCACATGAGTCTCATATATAGCCATAATTGGCATCACAACATCAAATATGCAAAAAGTCCCCTTCACACATGCACATTCAAACCAAAAAACCAAGAGAAGAATTTAAGCTCACCTTTTCTCCCTCAATCATACAGAACAATCTCATCCATGAAATCACATCTAAAAGACCACCGGACAAGAAAACATAAGCGAGATATCTTATAGAGTTAAGTTCTATAGTACGATATGAGAATGATGAAGAATGGAAATTCGACTGTCCAATGTTACAACACTCTACTTGAAGTGGCAATATGAGACTTCTTGGACCCTAAACAACTTATAAAAATCTAATGCTCTGATACCACATTTGTTACATCCGGAGATCACCCCCCAGAAGTAACATGGCGTACTTGACCTTTCGGAGGTTTTATACAATCTCTAAGTTAACATTCATCGCATTGACATAGTAATTTTAGCAGAAAATTTAGAACTTTTCATAGCACATCATATGCTAGAAACTTTACTTCACATATCTATATATATAAAACATAAGTCATAATACATATATAGACTCTAAGTTTCTTTTAAATCTTAGAATAAAAAACATTAGAATACATTAGGGAACGACCCTTAAAACATAATAAAAAACTATACATTATTTAATAGACTTTATAGTAAGTACACATTAGGACATCTTTGGACTTAAGGATTCATTCCCTTGAGCTTGGGAATCATATATAATCTACTCAACCATAGACATCCTTTAAGGATCCATAACCTATACTTTGTGTAAAGAGTATAAAAGAATGGGATAAGTACAAGAATGCACTATGTATGGCAACCATGCAAAAACATGCATTTAAAAGGGACATTTTCTTAAAATCATACTTCATGCCTTTTTGAGTAAATATTTATAGAACCTTTAAACAATAGCATTTATATCATTCATATACTTCATATAAATATATTCAAAGGCCAAAAATCATAGAAAATCACATATAGAATTTAAGTCCCTTTTGAGGTCACTTTACAGTGAGCTCATTCTTCTTAACAGTGAACTCCTTCATTAATTCATTAGCCTAAAAAACAACAATATTAGCGATACTTGGTGCAATGCATCACCTTAGGACCTCAAGAAAAACCATACACACTACTTACACATGCCAACACATATCATCATAGAAGTATAGCCCATTACAGTACAAATTCATGTAAAGGATATAGGACATACAGTAAACTTCTAGTCACTATGCACATATACTTATTTTACTTCGCATAGAACATTATAAGAACTAACTCATGCCCCCAATCTAAGTATATTGGTGCAATGTACATGTAAGGCCCCATAACCTCACACATACTTAGTAAACCTATCATGAGACCACAAGCCTTTACATCTAAGTCATATATCAACATAGTAAGAGGAGACCACTTCATTTATGTCAAGAAAGACCTTCATCATATAGTCAACAAGATCAACATCATGCATAAAGACTAATATCATCCACATCTTCATAAAAAGTAGACAAAAACTACAATATATAAAAGACACATACATAGTGACATGCATCAGAACACCTTCCTAGAACTTCCTAAGGAGCTACTTTTGCAATGTCTAGATGGGTTTATTACTTCCATATATCCTAAGTAACCTCCCTTAAGTAATTCTAGTTAGGGTCCTAGTCATCTACTTCGATTGTCCATTTTACTTTAGGGAAACTATAGTAATAACTAACATAGACCATGTGATGTTAAACATGGAATCCAGTGTCATAAAGCCCCACACACAAAAAGGGTTGTCTACCGGCCGAACTAGAACCAAACATAACACAGCTTTCTACGTAGATCCACTAGCTACTTTCCAATATTAGCAAAATAGTTATGGAACTTCTGGGTACATGTGAAATGCCTATTTATGCCAAGATTATGCATTGTAGTTATTCACTTATAAAAACATCACTCTAACACCCTTTTGGGTCATGAAGCTATCCACCCCATGAGGCTTATGGTGACCTACCTTCCTACCATAGGAAGGGACACACAATCATATTCAAGTTCACTCGGTGCTTAGCTAAGTTCCCTTTATTGAAAACCATTATTATATTTTTACATTATAAAACATAGGTTTAGTAGGGTCATAACCTCGTATGCTTAGATCATAGGTAATAGATGAAAGTTCATCAACCTAAATCAAGTGTGGAATCTGTTTACATGAACATATAATATGTAAAGTATCATCTAGTTTAGGATACACATGAATACACTATTCAAGGCCCCTCTATTGACTAGATATCCATATATGTGTGTGTGAATACTTATAATGAGCAAACCTTCCACATAACACATGATTACCACACATGGACATACATGCATATTCATACATATAGAAACCAAAACTACAACTATACTATCAAGGTATACATACATGTGCAATGAATAGGCAAAGTCCCATACATTTGCCCATACCAGTACACCTATCAAGTCATCTTAGATAAGGAAACACATATCATACTTTCATAAAAATCACCTTAACATGCAGAGTAGTAGACACTATTGAATATGAGAACTACCTTTCATTTAGACACCACGACCTATACTAGTTGTAACATGCATGTAAAGTGAGTGTGTGTGTACATTGGTAAACATGATCACATAATAGCTATCAAAAACACATTGGGGCATCCACCCTCCTAGACCATAATACGTCATCAAGCATAGACCACAGAACACACAATACCATAGGAGACAAGCCAACTTCATATTACTCTTAAGACTTCTATCTTGTGCTATTCATACATTCACAAAGGGGTACATAGGTAAGGGATTATTAACCATTTTAAAAAATAAATGGAAGCACCTATACTTTACCCTAACATGGATATACACATGCTTATACAATAGCCATACAACCTACATCACAACTAGAAAAGGAAGGTAGGCATAAACTTCTCATAGTATCATCATAAGCACATATTCATATAACCATCAATTTGTCTTCAAGGCCATGTTCAACACATATATAATAAGAATAAACTAAACACCGCCACCATAAGTGGACCATACCACACTATTCCATACTAGGCTTCATCAACTACAATACTATATGGAAAGTAGAAGAGATAAGCATTCTTACCAATTTCTCACCCTTTGATCATCATTGATCAATACACCTTTTTCATCAAAAAATCATATATAGGGCAGTAGCTAAATGTACTTTAATCATAAAGAGACCATGTACAAGTCGCTACAAGATTTCACTATAACATAATACAAGGCATCTCACATATAATAGGAAGTAGAGAGTCCTAGGTCATCAACTGACCTCCCTAGTTTAGTTAATCAATCATCATGTACCAATAATATACATTTAGGGAAGTAGTAAAATTGATATAATTCAAATCTAAATCATGCTTCATCTACCCTAGAATTAAGATCACATAATGTTCATTACAACATTCAAATTGTAGGCTCGAAGAACCTAGATCGATTCATGCCAAGACTCCTTTTCTTTGATCATAAATAATTCATACCCACATTCCATTAATATCATCAATATAAGGCAGTAGCTAAGGAAAATATTATCTACACGAAATTCTACAACCATAGTTATAACCTTTAGATTACAGTGAACATGTTATTTAACACATCCATGGAAAGTAGAAGAATCCTAGTCTAACCAACATTGATCAACATGAAATCACTTTGTCACGACCAGGGAGCACCCACAAGAACTAACATGGCGTACTTGACCTCTCGGAGGTGTTATACAAGCCCATAGTTATCATCATAAAATATTTATCAATAGCACATATATTCATTTTCATACTTCATAGAAACACAATCAAAGGCCAAACATTATAGAAAAGCACAAATAAAATTTATGTCCAATTTGAGGTGACTTTAAAGTTAGCTCATTCCTCTTTATAGTGAACTCTTGCTAATAATTCATTAGTCTTCCAAGTAATCCTTTAGTGATACTTGGTGCAATGTATCACCTTAGGACCACAAGGAAAATCATACATATCATCTACAAAAGACAACACATTCCGTAATAAAAGTATAATACCATATAGACATAGTTAAGTCAAGACCTTCATCATATAGTCAACAAGATCAACATCATGCATAAAAAAAATCATATCACGCACATCTTCATAACAAGTGGACAAATACTACATTGTCATTCATAGGGAACACATACATAGTGACATGCACTAAAACCCTTCCTAGAACTTCCTAAGGAGCTACTTGTGCAATGTCTAGATGGGTTCATTACTTCCACCTATCCTAAGTAACCTCCCTTAAGTCATTCTATTTAGGGTCCTAGTCATTTAACTTCCATTGTCCATTTTACTTTAGGGAAACTATAGCCTTAACCGACATAGACCATGTGATGCTAAACATGGAATCCGGTGTCGTAAAACCCCACACCGATAAAGGGTGGTCTACCAGCCAAAGTAGAATGAAATGACAAACAACTTTCTAGATGAATCCACTAGCTAGTATCCTATGGTGGAAACATATTTATGGAACTTGGATGCACATGTGAAAACCTACTTTATGCCAATATTAGGCATCGTAGTTATTCACTTATGGAAACCGTATTTATGCCCATTTAGGAATTGTGGTTATCCATCTCATGAGATTTATGGTGACCTGCCTTTCTACCATTGAAAGAGACACATAATCATATTCAAGTTCACTCGGTACTAAGCTAAGTTCCCTTTATTGAAAGCCTTTATTATAATTTTACTTTATAAATCATAGGTTTAGGAGAGTCATCCCTTCATAGGCTTAATGTCATAAGTCATAGATGGATGTTCATAAAATCTAGATCATGTAAAGAATCCATTTACATGAACATATCATATGTAAAACATCATCTAGTTTAGGGTACACATGAATACACCATTGAAGGCCCCTCTCTTGAATAGATCATCATCTAGGTATGTGTGTGTATAAATATATGTGAGCAAACCTTTCACATACCACATTAAGTCACACAATTTCATGCAAACATATTCATACATATATAAACCAAAACTAGAACTATCCTATCAAGGTACACATGTGCAATGCATAGGCAAAGTCCTATATCCTTTCCCATACTAGTACACCTATCAAGTCATCCTAGTAAATAATACATAACATACTTCACATACATATACTTTACATGCATAATAGTATACATTAGTGAATATGAGAACAATCTTTCATTTAGACACCATGACTTATACTAGTTGTAACATGCATATAAGTGAGAGTGTGTGTACATTGGTCAACGTGATCACATAATGGATATCAATTACTTCTTGAGGCATCCACCGTCTTAGACCACATTATACATCCAAGAACATACCACACAACACATAATATCATAGAAGGCAAGATAATATAAATATTATAACCAAGGCTCCTAACTTTAGCTATTTACACTTTCATATGAGGGGTACATGGGTAGGGGCTACAAACAAATTTTTACACATCAATAGCAGCAACTATACAATATCCTAACATGAATATATATATGCTCATACAATATCCACAAAACCTAGATCTCAACAAGATAGGAAGATAGGTACAATTATATTATAAGGTGATCATCTAAATCTCTAAATCATATACTCATCAATTAGCCTTAAACACCATGGTCAACAAATATATAATGACAATAAAGTAAACACCTCCACCATAAGTGGACCATACCACACAATGCCGCTTCATCATCATTACTATAAAGAAATAGATAAGTAGAAAAGTAGAGGGAATAGGCATTCTTACCAATTTCTCACCCTTTGATTATCATTGATCAATACACCTTATTCATCAATAAAACACATATATGGAAGTATCTATATGTACTTTAAACATAGAAAAAACCATGTACAAGTCGCTACAAGATCATACTATAACATAATACAACACATCAACATACTAGCAAAGAAGAATAACTTAAATCATTAGCTAATTTCCCTTGCATTGATTTTGAATCATATTTCGTATTTATTATAAATCTAAGTAAGTATCTAAATATACATTTAACCATATTGAAATCATAATTTCATACCTTCAAGATTAAAGTTACAACATAGGCATTTATGCTTATCGAATTGCTAGAGTGTGGAAGACTTTACAAATACTATGAAATTTCTAAGGCTTTGATCATTAATCATATTTTATCAAAAATAAACTCATTAGAATGTAGCTAATTCGGTATGAAATCAAGAAGAAACCATGATTGATATAACGACAACTAAAGATCCATCACACACATAGCTTTTTGACTTCATAGCATAAAGGAATCTAGATCAATTCATGCAGACTTTCTTATATTGTTCATTAAGGATTTATACCTACAAAATTCATCAATTATATCACCCTAATAAGATAGCTACATCAGTTCACACATAATCAAATCTCTACACACTGATCTCACAATCGACTTCAAGTCAACATGATGAAACATAGGTTATTCATGTTCAAATCTTCATACATTGATCCTCTTTGATCCTTAAACATCAATTAAACATAAATTCATGTAAATAACAGCATATACAATCACTTTAACGTAATAAAATTATGATTCAATCGATAACAAATCAAGATCGTAAGGCCCATTCAAGGCTAAATCGTTTTGGTAATGGAGCATGGGTTTATCATGCAATTGGATTGAAAAATACTTCCAAATATTTAGAAAATCATCAATACATTCATATTATGCCTTTGAAATAAGTTTAAGAAAGAACCCATGGTAGATTAAATAAGAAAGTGTTTGATATTTTTTCTCTTTTGAAATCTTTGAGAATGGATCTCTAGAAGAAAAGATAAGTACAGATGAACATCATCATACCTTTTTCTAGTTGAAAACCTCTTAAACTTTAAGATTCATCCAGAGAATACCCATCTTGAATCTGATCTTAAGCTTCACCAACAATGGTGGTTTCTAGAGAGAGTATTTTTGGAGGGAAAGGGTTAAAACATGTGAGTTGATTTAAGAATTTGTTGATCACATTTTGGATGAATTACGATTCTCAGTTTGACTATAGGTTTTCCTCTACAGCCGATGTTCCTCAACAAATTCAGGTTTTTTCTTAGAAACCTAAAATTACTTAAATAAACCCATAATTATCAGTTTAGGATGTGGGGTGAATTTCTCATTCACCCCTTGTAACACCTTAAAAATCAAAGACTCATGGAAAAGCCTAACATGGGTGTCATAAAGTCTAAACACTGTTTCTTGTTCCATTTTTAATGAATATAGGTCATTTAGAAGGTTTAAGAACCAAAATGTTTGTGAAGATGGTTCAAAGAGATGTTAGTCTGCCTTAGCCTTTTTAATAACATTTAGGAGTCGAAAATGTACGAAAATGGGTGTAAAGGTATCAAATGGGTGTTTTACTTGTTTCATGATTGGAACGTCTAGGTACGATTCCCCAAGAACCAACCAAGGGCCCTTGAAGAGAACCCCTGACGTTTGATGCCGCACTGCCTGGCAGTGTGCATCGACAGGGCAGACGACCATCCGTGTGTGTCCTGACGGGGCGTCAAAGGCCACTGTCATCCTTCACATAGAAATATTTGTGAAGGCCCTTCTTTGCCTAGCTACTGTTACACTCGACGGAAAGGGACGACGCGGTGTAAATGACTCGATGGGCGTCGAGGCCACCGTAATCCCATACTTTATTAAATTGGAGGAAGCCTCACCAACAAAGTCTCTAATAGAGATTACGGAAGTGCAAGAGGGAGGAAGGTGTCCATCGACCCACCGACGGACCATCGACGGGGTCTCGTCTGTGAGGGTCTAATTTCACTTATGGATTTCAATGATTTCGTTTAAATTAATTAAATAGTTTAGGGGTTAGTTAGTGATTAAAGGGAAACTAATTAGGTTAATTAAGCCCCTCTATAAATACCCTTAACCCTCATTAACCTAAAGTCAACTCTCAAATTAAACTCTTCCTTCTCTATTATTTCTCTCTCTACAAGAACTTACTGTTGAAGGCTAGAAAAAACTAGGGTTTGGGGGCTGGAAAAGAGTGGATTCTTCATCATATTGTTGATAAATATTAATGTATGGGTTTTATTAACATTTGAGATCCTTTCTTCAAAGGGTTCCTTCAAAATGGATTTCAAAAAGTTTAGTTTTCTTATAGGTTTCATTCAAATTCGAAGTTGAAGTTATGGATTGAGTTGTAAGGGAATTATTAGGGTTATATTGAGTATATTTACATGATATTCAACTTGTTTATGATAATTGTTGATGGTATGGTCAAATTAAAGAATATGATCCTCTATCCCTATCCCTAGGTAGTGATCTTGACTTATGTTTGATGTTGATCATTCAATTGAGTTGGTTGTTGATTAGATTACTATCACATGGTTCTATTATAGTTGAATTATGATGAATTATAGGTCTATCATGCTAGTTCTTGAGATGTGATTTAGGTTATGAATTATAAAGTGAAATTAGCCTATGTATCTTGTCTCAAGTTATGATCTAAACATGAATTGTGTCACAGAGATTCAATTTCCTTGTTATTCTATTGATTATTATTGTGCTATGATGTTACTACCCAAGTGTGGTTGAGTTATGGGTTGATGGTAGAACCTTGGTGACAAACTATGAGGAAGACTTGGTAAGTCTTAGAATCTCTATCTTTACTTCCAATTGAGATTAATTGTTGTTAACCAATGATATTACATTGGAGTATGCTTTATACTAGAATTATAGGGTGGTATGATGTTGAATTGAAATGTCTTGACTATGTTGTGAGGTTTATTAAGATGTATGTGCTATAAGGATGGTGAAAACTATCAATGTGCCTTAAAATGTTATGAAATGCTAAAGTGTTAACCTCACATATATGAATTGTCATAAAAGGACTTAAACTCATACAATTCTTATTGAGCTATTGACGTTTATGATTATACAAGGGGTAGACCCATGGCCTAAATTAAGTTATGATTGATAATTAAAGGCTTAAAGATATTTCAAAAAGGGACTCTAGCTTAGCACTGAGTGAACTATATAGAGGAGTGTCCCTTACCACATAGGGAAGGTAGGAGCACTACATCCCTCTTTAGATTGGAGATCATATTTCATGGCACATAAAGAGGAGCCCAACTAAATCTCCTTGTTGTTGAACTATGTTTCCCCCATTGGAATACTAGCTAGTTGATCCACGTATTTTCTATGTTTTTCATTTTGTACTACCTTGGCAAGTAGTCCGCCTTCTTTCAGTGTAGTGTTTTATTACACCAGATTCCACACTAGCTCATGTGGTCTATGTCGATTAAGGCAAGATGTTCCCGAAAATGAAAACTAATTAAAGGACTTCAACTTTAACTTGGAAAACCTAAGTGGTATAGCTTAGTGTAGGTAGAGGCATGGGACTCTACCTAGATATTGCACTATTAATTCTTTAGGGGAGTCTTAGGTGGATTTTCTTATATGTTTATTTTATGATTATATATGATGTATATTTATATATATATATGTATATGATGATAACCATGCGTATTGTTTATAATATATGTTGATTAGTTCATTTGTGAATATACCTTTGAATTGTAATGATAATATGAGATGAAATGTAAGCCTAAATCCCATGAAATGTAATGTTGGACATTGGTCATGTTTTCTTGTTGAGGATACTTGATTGAATAATGTATGGGGCTTTTCATGGTCATTCAACTTGTTGACATAATAAAGCTTGTGAGTAGTTGTCTTGCTTATTATGATATGTTTATCTCTTATTCATTCTTGTGATATTATTCCTTGATTTTAGGGTTGTGGTAACTCATGATTCTAAGTATGTTGGGATATGTGTTACTTGTTGGGATAGTAAGCATGTTTGGTTGATTAGTATGATTTACATGACTTTGCATTAAGCCCCAAAAGGGGTAAATGACATGTTTTGATAAAAAATCCCTTTTAGCATGTTTAGCTTGTGTATGTGATTAACATCTCATACTTAATACATGTGGAGAATTATCCCCATTTTCTTCCCTTGTCCCAAACATTTTAGGTTCCGGTCGTTGAGGAGTTTGGAAGGCGATATTGTTGAAGGCTTGGATTCTTCCTTTCATCCAAGTAGGGTAGGTCCTCAACTTTCTAGGGCAATTACATCTTCTATCTTTTGGTCGTGGTTATGGGCATATTGACTCTATCATTCCTTTCCTTGTTAATTGAATATTCTACTTTAGTATGACCTATACATTGTCTTATTGAATTAATGTAAGGGCTATGCCCATATTCCAACATTCGTTTATATGGTATGAGACGAGATAATTGTTGAGACTAATTCTATATATATATATATGTGTGTGTGTGTGTGTGTGTGTGCGTGTGTTTGTGTGTGTGTGTGTGTGTTTGTGTGTGTGTGTGTGTGTGTGTGTGTGTGTGTGTGTGTGTGTGTGTGTGTGTGTGTGTGTGTATGTGTGTGCAATAAAAGTAGAAGGCCATGTAACTTTCCTCTATGAAGGGTCTATGTATAATCGATATTAAAATATATATTATGTGTATGTAGAGGTCTATGTAAACCATTAAGTAGAGAAAGTAAATGATTTAAATTTTTCCTCATTTTTCAACCTATTAATGTAATGAATGAACTAAGAAAGTAAATGATTTAAATTTTTCCTCATTTTTCAACCTATTAATGTAATGAATGACCTAAGAGGCTAGTCCTAGTCCTTAAAAAGGACGACGTAACAAGTTACATCTAGGGGGTAAACCCGAATATGAAAAACTTTGTATCAAAGCATGATGTTGAATACCATTGAGTTACGTTCTCTCTCTACCACGTGTATGTAGGTTTGTATTCATAATTGTGAAGCACGCCACACTTATGAGTAGGAACCTATATGATGCTTAGGAATTACTCTCTTTCTTGGAAATCTTGTATTGTGCCAATAGAGTATACTTATTGTTTGCTTGTGCATATAATTAAAATGTTTTTCTTATAGGAAGAATGAACACTAGAAGGAATGCGGCTCGAAGACTTGAGCAGGAAGTTTCTAATGCAGGAGGTCCTCCCCCTGATCAGCGAGTTCCTCCACTCGAGGAGAATGCTAATGTTGATTAAGCCCCGCCTAACCCTCCACATATGACGGAGGCGGAGATGAGGGCTATTCTTGCTCAAATTGGCCAAGCTATGACTACCCAAGTACAAGCCGCAACGATCCATGCCCAAGCTGTGATGGCTCAAGCCGATTGGGATGTTTCTCCTCATCCTCATCAACAAGTCACTACTATGGCTTCCCATCTAAGGAACTTCATTCGGATAAAACCTCCTACATTCTATGGGTATAAGGTTAATGAATACTCCCTAGAGTTCCTTAATGAGGTCTACAAAGTTCTATATGTTATGAGGGTGTCTTCAAGTGAGAAGGCCGAGTTGGCGTCATATCAACTTAAGGATGTGGCCAAAACATTGTATGTGCATTGGAGGGACAATAGACCATTGAGGGGAGGTACGGTAACTTGGGAGATCTTTAAGGTGGAGTTTATCAATCGGTTATTCCATAGAGAGATAAGGGAGGAGAAGGTGACGGGGTTCATCAATCTTCACCAAGGAGGGAAGAGTGTTCATGAGTACTCTTTGGAATTTTTTAAGTTGTCCAAATATGCTTCTTCTTTAATCTGCGATCCTAGAGACGAAATGAGCCATTTCTTGACGGGGGTGTCAGAGGACATACAAGAGGAGTGCCAATCGGCCATGCTACATGACAACATGAAAATTTCCCACCTTATGGTTTATTCAAGAAGGGTTGAGGAGACAGGATCTAAGAGAAAAAGTAGACATGCGAAGAGGGCTAGGTCATTTGCTATAGGCTCCTCAAAGAATAGGTTTGAGATACAAGATAAGCCTAAGTTTAAGAAGTGGGGTTCAAATAATGTCCCTACGAAATTCTCAAGAGCTAGTTGTGAACGAGTGTCTAAACCTAAATTTAATAAGGGAAAATGTTCTAATTCACCAAAAGAAAAGGCAACTTGTGGAAAGTTTGGTAAAGAACACACTGGTGAGTGCCTTAAGGGGACGGATAATTGATTTAGTTGTGGCAAGAGTTGTCACAAAATGAGTGATTGTCCAAACTTGAAGAGTCATGACAAGGGTAGTGGCCAAGCTCAAGCAAGTGAATCTAGTGATGCTGCAAAGAAGAATCGCTTATATGCTCTATGCTCTAGAGGTGAGCAAGAGACCTCTCCTGATGTGGTGACCGGTATGTTAAAAAACTTTTCTCTTGATGTGTATTCTTTACTTGATCCGGGTGCTATTTTGTCCTTTGTTACACCTCTAGTAGATAAAAAGTTTGATGTTTTACCCGATATTTTGCATTTTCTAGTGTGTACTGCGGTGGGAGAGTTAGTTGTTGCTAAAAGATTCTATCGAAATTGTCCTATTTCATTTCCCAATACAGTTTGTTATGTCAATCTAGTAGAATTCGATATGCTTGATTTTTATATTATATTGGGTATGGATTGGTTACATGAATGTTTTATATCCATTGATTGTAGGACAAGAGTGGTGAGGTTTAACTACCAAAACGGACCTGTTTTTGAGTGGAAGTGGGGAAATTCTATTCCTAAAGGTCGCATTATATCTTGTCTAAAAGCACGTAAAATGATCTCAAAGGGTTGTCTCTATCACAAAGTAAGAGTCCAAGATTTGAATTTTGAAATTTATCCTATTGAGTCGGTCCCCGTAGTGACTGAAGTTTCGGAGGTTTTTCCTAATGACCTACCGGTATTCCTCCCGAACGGGAAATTGATTTTGGTTTCGATTTGCTACCGAAATCAAATCCCATTTCAATTCCTCCATATCGGATTGCTCCGACGAAATTGAAGGAGTTGAAGGCTCAACTAAAGGATTTTATTAACAAAGGCTTTATAAGGCCTAGTATATTTCTATGGGGTTCTCCGGTGTTATTTGTCAAATAGAAGGATGGGTCTATGAGAATGTGTATCGACTACCCTAAACCTAAAAAGGTCACCATTTAGAATAAGTACTCTCTCCCTCGGGTTGATTAATTATTTGATCAACTCCAAGGGGAGAGTTATTTTTCAAAGATAGATTTGACGTCAGCGTATCATCAACTTAGGGTGAGAGGGGAAGATATACCGAAGACGGACTTTCGGACTAGGAATGGGAATTTTGAGTTCTTGGTCATGTGTTTCGGCCTCACTAATGCTCCAGCGGCATTTATGGACCTAATGAATAGAGTATTTAGAAATTACCTAGATTCATTTGTCATTGTCTTCGTTGACGATATCTTGGTATACTCTAAGAATGAGGAAGATCATATGGGTCATTTGAGGATAGTGTTGCAAACCCTTAAAGAACATCAATTGTATGCCAAATATAGTAAGTGTGAGTTTTGGCTGAGATCAGTTACTTTTCTTTGACACATCATTTCTAGTAAAGGAGTTGAAGTAGACCCAAGGAAAATGGAAGCGGTGAAAATTTGTCGTAGACCTTTGACTTCAACTGCATTAGGAGTTTCTTGGGTTTAGTGGGCTACTGTCTGAGGTTCGTGGATGGTTTCACGTCCACTACGTCTCCTTTGACTACGTTGACCCTAAAGAGTAAAAAGATAGAGTAGTCGGAGGCATATGAGAAGAGCTTCCAATTGTTGAAAGATAAGCTTACTTCCGCTTCGTTGTTGACCTTAGCGAAGGGTACAAAGGATTTTGTAGTGTATTGTGACGGATCCCGAGTAGTTTTGGGATGTATGCTTCTGCAAAATGGTAAGATGATAGCTTATGCCTCAAGGCAACTAAAGGTACATGAGAAGAATTACCCCACTCATGACCTTGAATTAGCGGCTGTGGTTTTTGCTTTGAAAATTTGGAGGCATTATTTGTATGGGGTTCATGTGGATGTTTTTACCGATCATAAAAGTCTCCAATATGTGTTTACCCAAAAGGAGTTAAATCTCCGACAAAGAAGGTGGCTTGAGTTGTTGAAATATTATGATATGAGTGTCCTTTAACACCCCGACAAGGCTAATATAGTTGTGGATGCCCTAAGTTGGATAACTATGGGTAGTGTATCCCATCTTGATGAAGCCAAAAAGGACATATCAAGTGAAGTGCAAGGTTGGCTAGGTTGGGGGTGAGTTTGGAGAGTGCTCCGAATTGGGGTGTCGTAGTTCATCATAACTCTGAATCATCCTTAGTGGTGGCGGTGAAGTCCAAACAACACCTTCACTTAGCCTTCATGGAGTTGAAAGGATCAGTTCTTGGTAAGATGAATTAATCATTCTCCGTACGGGGGGATGGTGTGTTAAAGTACCAAGGGAGATTGTGTTTTCCCAATGTAGATGGGTTGAGGGTTCGGATCTTAGAAGAAGCACATGTGTCCTGCTACTCAATTCATCTAGGGTCGACAAAAATATACCATGATAAGGGAAATTTATTGGTGTGAAGGACTAAAAAGGGACATAGCGGAATTTGTCGCTAAATGTTCGAATTGCCAACTAGTAAAGAACGAACACCTAAAGCCGGGTGTCTTTCTACAGGAGATCCATATTACAACTTTGAAGTGGGAATATATCAATATAGACTTTGTATTTGGTTTACCCCGGACCCAAAGGTCTTATGAGTCTTTATGGGTGGTTATGTATCAATTGACTAAATCTGCTCGTTTTATCCCCGTCAAGTCTTTATATTCCGCGGATATTTTATGCAAGAATTTTCTTAGATGAGATTGTGTAACGACATGGCATTATGCTATCCATCATATCGTATCGGGGGGCAGAATCCACATCTAGATTATGGAGGTCATTTCAAAAAGGGTTAGATACTACGCTGAAGTTGAGCACCAATTTTCATCCCTAAAATAGATGGTCAAGCGGAGTGTACGATACAGACCCTTGATGATATGATTAGAGAATGCATTATTGATTTTAAAGGGAGTTGGTATATGCATTTACCATTAGTGGAGTTTGCCTACAACAACAGTTTTGATTCATCACATTACCATGGCTCCCTATAAAGCCTTTTGTGGTAGGAGATGTAGGTCTCCTATGGGATGGTATGAAATGGATGAGACATCACTTGTTGGTCCTGAGTTGATTTATAAGTCTTTGGAAAAGGTTCATATCATAAGTAACCGGTTGCAAATGGCTTACAGTCGGCAAAAGTCTTATGCCGATAACAGGACTAGGGATTTGCAGTATAAAGAAGGTGATAAGGTGCATTTGAAAATTTCACCAATGAAAGGGGTGGTTAGATTTGGCAAGAAAGGGAAATTGAGTCCTCGTTATGTGGGTCCCTATGAAATCTTGCAAAGGGTTGGTAAGGTTGCCTATGAATTGAAGCTTCCTAGTGAATTGGCTTCGGTCCATTTGGTTTTCCATGTTTCTATGTTGAAAAAGTGTATCGGTGATCCCGAGTCCGTTCTTCCTATTTATGGACTTGGTTTCAAGCATAACCTCTCTTATGAAGAAGTCCCAATTCAAATCCTTTATAGGCAAGTCAAGAAGTTGAGAAATAAAGAGGTGGTATCCGTAAAAGTGTTATGGAAAAATCAAATAGTTGAGGGTGATACATGGGAGGCCGAGGCCGATATGAAATCCCATTATCCTCATCTTTTTGAGAATTAATGTTAGCCATTCTTTTTATTGTGAAATTATGACAAAGATTTGTGTTTCTTGATTTTTGGTTGAACTGTTACAAAAAAGACATTCCAAAAAAACTTTACTGTAAGTCTTACAGTGAAGTCACTGTAATATTGCTATTAAAAACATGATATTTTTCTTTTTTCTTTCTTTGAATTATGTTGTGCATTTTGATATGGTGAGTCTTCAAGAAATAATAGGTAGCAAGTTGTTAAGTTAAACTTTGTTCTAATTGACTCATGTGATGTATGTTAACCTTATAAATGTTGTGAGAATGAAATGCATCATGATGAATTGTTTTGAGCCTTAGGTGTGGTAATATGAGTTTTGATATTTGCTTTGTGGAAGTGATATGATTTATGTTAAATTGATATTGTTTATTGGTTGGACTGCTAGTCTTGGGTCCATACCTTCCATTAAAAGAGTTTTAGTGTCATTCGGGGACGAATGTTCCTATGGTGGGGATAATGTAACACTTTGAAAATCCAAGAGTCATGGAAAAGCCTAAAATAGGTTTCATAAAGTCAACACTATTTCTAAATCCATTTTTAATAAATATAGGTAATTTACAAGGTTTAAGAACTAAAATGTTTGGGAAGTTGGTTCAAAAAGATGTTAGTGTGCCTAAGCCTTTTTACTAACTTTTAGGAGTGGAAATGTACAAAAATGGGTTTAAAGGTAGCTAATGGGTGTTTGAGTTGTTTCATGATTGGAACGCCTCGGTACGACTCCCCAAGAACCAACCAAGGGCCCTTGAGAATAACCCATGCAGTTTGATGCAGCATTTCCTAGTAGTGTGCATCGAAGGGGCAGACGATGTTCCGTAAGTGGCACGATGGGGCGTCGAAGGACACCGTCGTCCTTCACTTAGAAAGATTTGTGAAGGCCCTTGTTTTCCTAGCTACTGTTACACTAGACGAAAAAGGACGACGGGGTGTCATTGGCTCGACGGGGCGTCGAGACCACCGTCATCCCATACTTAGGTAAATTGGAGGAAGACTCGCTTGTAAAGTCTCTGATAGAGATAACGGAAATGCAGAACGAAGGGGGGTCTCCGTCGACCCACTGACGGACTGTCGACGGGGTCTTATCGGTGAGGGTCAAATTTCACTTATGGAGTTTAGTGATTTTGTTTAAATTAAATACATAGTTTACGGGTTAGTTAGTGATTAAAGGGAAACTAATTAAGTTAATTTAGCCCCTCAATAAATACCCTTAGACCTTATTAACCTAAAGTCAACTCTAAAGATAAACTCTCTTCCTTCTCTCTTATTTCTCTCTCTTCAAGAACTCACCATTGAAGGCTAGCAAGAACTAGGGTTTGGGGGCTGGAAAAGGATGGATTATTCATCATATTTTTTAGAAACATTAAGGTATGGGTTCTATTCATGTTGAGATCCTTTCCTCAAAGGGTTCCTTAAAAATGGATTTCAAAAAGTTGAGTTTTCTTATGGGTTTCATAAAAATACGAAGTTGAAGTTATGGATTGAGTTGTTAGGGAATTCTTATGGTTATATTGAGTAGATTTACAAGTAATTAAACTTATTTATGATAATTGTTGATGGTATGGTCCAATTGAAGACATGATCCTCTATCCCTAACCCTAGGTAGTGATCGTGACTTATTTTGGATGTTGAACATTCAATTGAGTTGGTTGTTCATTAGATTACTATCATATGGTGCTATTATGGTTTAATAAAGACGAATTATAGGTCTATCATGCTAGTTCTTGAGATATGATTTAGGTTATGAATTATAAAGTGAAATTAGCCTATGTATCTTGTCTCAAGTTGTGATCTAAACATAAATTGTGTTGCATAAATGCAATTGGCCTTGTTATTCTATTGATTATCATTGTTCTATGATGTTACATCCCAAGTTGGGTTGAGTTATGGGTTGATGGTAAGACCTGTGATAAACTATGAGGAAGACTTGGTAAGTCTTAAAATATTTGTATTTACTTTCAATTGTTATTAATTGTTGTTAATCCATGATATTGCATTGGAGGACGCGTTATATTAGGATTATAGGGTGGTATGATGTTTAATTGAAATGTCTTGGCAATGTTCTGAGGTTAATTAAGGTGTATGTGCTATAAGGATGGTGAAAACTATCAATGTGCCTTAAAATGTTATGAAATGCTTAAGTGTTAACCTCACTTATATGAATTGTGATGAAAGGACTTAAAATCATACAATTCTTATTGAGTTATTGATGATGAAGATTATACATGGGATAGACCCTATGGCCTAAATTAAGTTATAATTGATAATTAAAGGCTTAAAGACATTATAAAAAGGGACTCTACCTTAGCATTGAGTGAACTAGATAGAGGAGTGTCCCTTCATACATAGGGAAGGTAGTGTCACGACCCAAAACCGAGCCGCGACTGGCACCCACACTTACCCTCCTATGTGAGCGAACCAACCAATCTAAACCTTAACATTTCAATTTAATATCAACAGAAAGTAATGCGGAAGACTTAAACTCATTAATAAAAA